>NW_010138376.1:0-5635 GCF_000699245.1 Pterocles gutturalis
TGCCAGGGCGTGCTGTGGCACTCGCGCTGCTCCCTTCCCTGTGCAAAAAGCACCCCCATGCAGCACGGCTTGGGGTGCCCCCTGCCCTACACCCCAGCTTGAGCACTGGGGGGTGCCAGAAGGGCAGTGGGGCAAGGCTGGACCCCAGCCCCTTTCCAGCGAGCCCCCAGTCCTGGCATGCAGGCACCAGATGGTTTCAGCAAGGAAAACTGAGACGCAGGTAGGGAAGGATCTGATATGGTCAAAGTTGTCACCCATTCCTGGGGGTGTCCATCAGAAACAACCCCTGTACCTGGTGAGATCTCTCGCACTCCGGACACAGGCGCTGTGTCCATGCTTGCATGGCTGGGTTGACAGCCAGGAGAACATGGGCCAAGCCCGGGGAGGGGAAGGCAGGCTCATTTTGGGGCATGCAAGGCCTTCTCCAGGCTGAAAATGGAGGTGATAGCAGCAGCAGCTGATCTCAGCAGGATTTCAGTGCTGCTGTCTGGTGGCCCAGGGACCATGGGGTTGCCGCTCTAGGCAGCTGGGAGACACAGCTCCTTCCCCCTCCATCCCAGACAACAGCTTGCAGGAGGGCAGCTGCAGCACACTGAGCAGCCCCCTGCACCCTGACAGCCATGCAACCCCCAGGGCAGCTCGACCAGAGCCCTGGGGCAGTGGAGGCCTGGAGGAGGATTCTTTCTTGGATTTATTCCACTCTGGAACAAGTCAAGCTGCACCACGCTCCTGATCCTCTCCTTCCTGCATGGGCTGCCCCAGCCCAGAGCCTGTGCATTGATACTGCAAAAGTTCAACGCAAAAGTTGGTTTAAGAAAAGTCTCTAAGACTCATTTTGGAGTTTTAGAAAGCTGGCATTCTTTATTTGACATTGACATCAGGCAACACCCAGAAAGTTCAAAAGCTCAGTGTGTGCCAAAGGCTTCGCACCCTCTCCTTATAATAGTCCCAGTACATGCACATTCATGACTTAATTATCACAGTTGCCAAGTCACCCTGCATGTGCACTTGGGCTCTTGCGTGGTCTTCTGTGGTCGTCGGAGGCTTCTTCCTGCACATCCTCCTCTTCTTTGCTTTGCCCTTTTCTTGAACTCTTGCTTGTGCATGTCCAGCAGTCTTCTTTACACAGCACCAGTTCCCACCAATTTCACTTCTCCACCTTTGCTGCCTGACGCGATGCCAGCCCCCCCTTAACCAAAGTACCACAGCGACTGAGGCAACAGCTTAAATGAGAAACTACTTAATATTTCTAACTTATTTTAAAAGGTATCAATATAATTTCTGGAGGAAATTAAATAAGAAAATATTTTTACCTTCCAGTGGAACAGGCAGGGACCTGTTCACCCCTGTACCCAGGTCCCAGCTGTCACCAGCACGCCATGCCCTGGAGGCAATGCTCTGTGCCCACCTGAGCCTGGCACCATCCAGCAAAGCAGAAGCACCAGCAGTGCAGTCCAAATGATTGCCCCGAGAGTAGCTTTGGGCTGTGTCCTGTGATTGCCTACTCCTGCTGCTCATCCCTGTGGCTTCCCCACTGCACCAACCCCTCCTCTTCCCTTTCCTGCCCCAAAGGGTGCCCTAAGCCCTGGGGTGACCTGGTGAGGGGCACATAGGCTCCCCTGCACACAGGTCACCTCATAGCTCAGCTCTGACGGCCACCCTGCTAAAGCCCCCGGCCGCAGCAAGAGCACTGGGTGGTAGCATCGGGGACAGTCGCCTGGCTCTCAAGCCTTACAAAATCCTCCTCATCAGCTCCAAGAAGTGTACCATAGGGTGAACTGGGGTGCAGGGTGAATCCAACCAGCACCGTGTGCACACACTGCTCCCACCCCCTCATGCCTCTCCCCATGCAAGTGGTCGGCATTTGCACCGCAGGACTTTCTCCCAGGCTGCTGAATGCCTGACCTCCTGCCAGAGGTGGATCTGCAGCCTCTGCCAGTGGGGTGTGCAGAGGGATGGACACCTCTGGGCATGGAGGCACCCCAGTTAGCCCTCGGGCTCTTCTCTACTGCGCTGTCTTTTAAAACCGTGATGGTTTTCAATGGAAATTGAGTCATTTTCACCAGCAACTCTTAACTGTTCATAGGTGGGCCCAAAGGCAATGATGGACTATTTGGGTTCCTGGTAATGCGCTGAAGGTCTCACATGCTGCAAAGCAGCACCCAGGATCTCCCCTTCAACCACCCACCAGCACAGGATGAATTAGGCAGAAGCCTATACTCCAACATCCAGAACTGAGTGAAGTGGGAGAGGGTGTCCAAGGACAAGGAGACGCTTTGAAGTGTATCAGGATGTTTATCTTGATGTCAAAAGCTCTAGTTCACTTTTCTAATGAAGCAGCTCCCCCTTTTGAAGTGCATCCTCCTTGTGCTGCACCCAGCTGTGGCTTAGGGAGATCCTGCACAGACTTCACCCTCATCAGACATTAATTTTTCTCATGTAATTTGCCTTAAAAAAAATAAAAAATTAAAAAAAAAAATTGTAGCAGAGAGGATGAGACAGAAGTGAAAACAGGGATGAGAGCAGCCAAGCTGCCTCTGGACCTGCCAGGCAGAGGATGGGATTGGGTGGGTTTTTGAAGGCAGCCCTGAACCAGAGCACACCTGGGGTCTGAGACTGCATTTCAGTTGAAGGCAGCATGCAGGCAGATGCTCAGTGTCTGGGAGCACTTGGCACTCCCCGCAGCAGGGACTGCACCTGAGTCCTCTGGGTGTACAAATGCTTATGGGATGCCTCGAGAGGAGCTGGGTGTTGCTCCAGGTCCACCCCCACGAACAGGGAGGAAGACTCCAGGTCAGGTTATCCATCCTCGCTGCAGGAGAGGTCTTCATTAATTAATTAGAACAGCAACCCTCATGGGCTCGTCTGGGATTTGTAGCTGTGCTGGCAGGAGATTTGCTGACTGCAGGCGAGCCCTGGGGCAAAGCTCCTTGGGAGGATGCGACGCCTGGAGCCCACCGGGAATCACCTCCCCTCCTGCTGAGCCAGGAGACGCTGGATTGCACTTGTTCCAAGTCCATTTAATTTTACCCAAAATACCCATCCTCCAGTTGTGGAGCCCTGGGGTTTAGCCCTGCAGATGGCGAAGCATCTTTATATAAAGTAAGAATAAACTGTAATCGGTGTAGGCACCACTCGCAGCTCAACAGGAAGATTTAATGTGATTTCTTTAATACAGCTTCCATTGAGAGCACTGTTCATACATATCAACGTATTGCTTAGCACTTGGTTCTCTCAAGGGAAATTTTAGTGGTGGTATTTGAGTGGGGGGAAATGATTTTTATGAGAAAACTTTAATCTGCAAGCCATAAAGGGAACAGTGGCTTTGCATCCCATGGAAAATATTCTCAGCCTCTGCTAACATGGTTTTATCTTCCTCTGCAGGCTTGCTTCTTAAGATAAATTTATCCAGGATTGCATTTGGTGTAACAGTTTGATTTCTGTTGGTGTGAGGCTGATTTCTCATGAGGGTAACCGCCTTAATTTCTTACCACTTGATAGTGAGCGCAGATGCACTTTGTACTTGTAGACTTTGTTCTCGCAATCGCAGCCCATGGAGATCCTTCCCCTGCTCACCAGCTGTGACACACCGAAGCTGCTCCTTCAGCAGCAACCTCTGGGAACTGCATGTCTGCTCCAGGGCTAGAAACATTTGACTTTCTTGTCTTAACACAAGAGGCAAAGGTTTGCAGGGTGCTCCGGTCCTACCCCAAGACTCATCTGAAGAAAGTAGGTCCAGGTTGCAGAACTCTGGTGCACCTCTGGACACCCCCAAAGACTCATCGCTATGGCAATGCCTCAAAGTTGACATTGCTAAACTATTTGCAATTTTGCACTCTTGACAAGGTCTTCCTGAAACCCTTTTTGGGAGTCGTTTTATTCTGGTTTTTCTATGTAACTTTATCCCCTTTCCCACGCTCTTCATTTTGACACAGCTCCCCTCCTTGAGGAATGCCCTTTCCCTTCCATTTGCTTGCTCTGCTCCTCAGCCATGCTGGTCTCGTTAAAGGACACGTTCATTTACTGGAAATCTCCAACATGCTGCTCTGAGCAACTCTCATGCTGTCTGCAAGCACACTGCCCTCCTGGCTGCTCTATTAATTTCTTCGAGCAAGCTCTCTGATTTCTATGCAGTTCCCTTGATGAAATTTAACACAAGTGGCTTTTCCATTTGGCAGAGCAGATCTTCAACAGCCCTCTTCTAAATTGCCAAGGATAAAGACCCAAGTCCACCTGCCCCCCACAGGTTCCCTTACCAGCTTCTCCACAGAACTCAATTGCCAGTGACTAAAAATCATGATGCTTTGCATCACCACCACATTTTCCTGGGCTCCCATGTCACAATGTCCCACCTCCCTGTCCATTGCTCCCCTCCAGCCATGCAACGGTGGCAGCTGCTCTTTGTCCCTTGACACAACCTCCCTGCGATGCTCCAGTCTCTGCAAGTACAGCTAAGCCATTCGTCCCTCATCTCCATGGTCCCTGCAGCCACGCCCTCATGCAAAACTGGGCATGCACCTGCTATTCCTGAGGTCCCCTGTCCTCCTCCTTGCTCTGGGCTGGCTTTGTCATTCCCAGCTCTGTCCCAGTTGCATGGGGCAGGTACCCACGGCATGGTGCTGTCCCAGAGCAGGGTCCTAGAAAGATCTCCTGTGGCAGGAGCAGTGCAGGAGCATGCACTGGGACTGGGCTTGTTCTGCCTGTAGATGTATCTCCAACTTGCAGGTGCCTTGCTCCCACCTGTCCCTTGCCCAGCACCCTGCAGACTGGGGCTGAAGCTTTGAGGGGTCCCTGACATGGGATGAGGGCTAGGGATGGCAGTGGGAGGCCGAGGTACAGGGCTAGGGGATGGGTAAGAAGGAGGGGTGAGGAAACGGGCTCTGCGTGGGTTGCTCCAGGGGAAGCAAGGTCCCTTTGAACGCTCAGAGCTGCTCCCCCTAGGATGGCTGTGGCGGGGCCACTGTCTGCGGGGCTAAGGGACAGCCAGGGATAGAACAGGGCAGGCGGCTCCAGTGCCTGTGATCTGTGCAATGCCAGCCGTGGGTGATGGATGGGTCTGTGCGCGGAGGGCAGTGGAGCCTTGCTACTCTGATGAGAAAATCATCGAGTGGCTGCAGGGTGCACTGGGCAAACTGCAAAAGGAGAGAGCAGCTGGGCCATTCTCCAGCCTTTCATCATTCCCACAGTGGCATGGAGACAGCCATACCTGGCCAAGGAGCAAGTTCTAGCTGCACCCACGGCGGGATTTACGTTGACTGTGGCAGAAAAATCTTGCAGGGGCTTGGCAGCAGAGCGAGCCTCTGAGGGTGGCAGTGGGGGATCTGCTCCCTCCGGCCAAGGGGTTTCAAGAGGATACAGGGAGCTAATGCTAAGCTGGGGACAGGGCAGGGTTGCATGTCCGTCCCTACATGCCTGTCCTTGCACCCTGCAGAGATAACACCATGCTCGGGGACAACCAACCCCCAGGTGCCCAAGCTGGTGGCACCAACAGCCACCCTGCCACCTGCACCTCACAGCCCTGGGGGGTAGCAAGGGGCACTGCACCCTCCTGCACCCAGAGGGAAGCCAAAGGCTGGGACCTCTCGCCAGCCCCCACCAGCTGCTGCCCGCTGGAGCATGCATGGACAGGGAGAGG
>NW_010138376.1:5675-6195 GCF_000699245.1 Pterocles gutturalis
TCAATAATTCAGGCTTGACACATTAAAGTTGCATGGTGTGCAATTGCCATCTGCAATGACAGACTGTGTCAGGGCTGCTGACTGGGGAGTCTGGCCCGGCCGACATGGCCAGGGAAAAAAAAGGCAGCCCTGCAGGGATGGCAGGCTGGGGGCAACAGACAGAGCATACATGCAGTGGGAGATGGGGGTGGGACAAGACTGTGGGAGAAAGCATCGTCCCAGCCTTTGGGATACACATTTCCAGGGAGCATGTGTCGGAGCAGGGAATGCCAGCCCAGTGACACTGACAGCCCAGCAAGCAGGACGCGGCTGTGATGCAGGAGGCTGAGCTGGGGTGATGCTGTCCCCAGGGCCACCCCCTTCTCCTGCATCACTTATGTCCTCTGCAGCCTCCCTGGCAGGACAGAGGCCACTAAGGCTTGTGCTGCCCCAGGCACCTGGCCAAAGCTCTTCCCAGCTGTGTCTGTCCCCACATCCTGCAACCACCTGCCCTGGTGGGGCTCAGATCTCCCCACCCCCA
>NW_010138376.1:6226-7885 GCF_000699245.1 Pterocles gutturalis
CCAGTACCGAGGAAGCAGAGCTCTGCACCGACTGTTCAGGGAGTCAGTTGCCATGGGGATGTCAGATGTACCTGGTTGCTGTAGGGACACTGTTGCCATGGTTACACGGTTGCTGTGCCTGGCAGAGGCAGGGTTGGCACATCAGAAAGGCTGTTTGCACTGGGGGCGGGGGAAGACCACAGCTCTCTGAGAAGGGGGGAAGGCAGAGTCCAGCCCTCACCCCAAGTGTGTTCCCCTCGGGACGAGGCTGGATGCCATGGAGAGCACATGGGCAAAGCTTCCCCAGCCCTTAGGGATGGACAGGCTTCTGCCCCCACAGCAAAGCAAAGGTGGCTGAGGGGATGCAGAGTCTCCCATGGGGTGTCCCAGCACGCTCCCAGTCAGGCCTGGTGGGAGAGACGGTGCTGCACACCCTGTGCTGGGTGTCCTGCAGGAGAGAGCGGCTTCACCTCAGGAGCACTGAGCAAAAACCTTTCCATCATGAAAGACTGGATGTCCTGAACTTGCACCACGCTGCAATGACCCCGGAGCTGTGGCAGCCTCCTGGGCAGGGGAATTTGTTTCTCCCCCAATGGGGCTGGGGGATGAAATGGGGAGGGGGATTTCCAGCTCTCAGCAGGCAGCCTATGGCCCCCACTGCCAGGCCACAAGCTGGGCTGGCAGAGAGCACCTGGATCCCCTTCAGTGCTGCTTGGCCGAGCTCCCTCCTTGGCAGCACAGTTGGCCACTTGGTCTGTCCTTGAGATGAAAAATGCAGTCACAGTTTTAATTAAAAAGAGAGGGAGTGCTGAGCCACCCCAGCAGCCTGGAGCAGTGGAGTTCAGCAGAGCCAGCGCATGGCTCTTCCGGGCTTCCCTGAGCAGCTCTGTCGGCTAAAACCCCTGCCCATCTCTGCCAGCACCCCTTGGGGTCCAGACCTGCATGTGCCACCCCATGGCATCTGCTGTGGAGCAGGCCAGGGACTGCACAGCTGCTTGCAAGGGGAATGTGCAGCCGTGCTCCCTAGGCTCTGTTACTGTAGGGTCTACACAAACTTTGCATGCAGCAGTTTTGCACTTCAGCCCTACAGCAGCGAGCTGGGGGAGGAGGGTGCTGCATGGAGCAATGACATCTCCATGAAACTGGGGTGCATTTGTGCAGGAGCACACACTGGGCTAGCACACACACCTGAGCAGCACTCTGGTGTGTTGCTCATGTGAAAGCTAAAACTGAGCTCCTTGTTCTCTGGGGGCTGCTACTGCCAGGGGAATGTGATTGGACTTGGTGAAGTGAGTACCATTTTTAATTAAAAAAATAATCCTTAATTAGCTGCCTGTCTGGACAGGGCAGACAGGGCAGTTTGCATGGCAGAGAAAGGGCTGGAGGGTGAGCTCTTGGGGGAAGGAGGGCGGCAGGTGCAGGTCCCCCAGCCGCCTTGCTCAGTGACAGGGCTCCTGCCCAGCCGCCCTGGGCTGCCCGGCACAACCTCCACACCAGGCTGCCTCCCCACGGCCATCACCCCCTCCAAGGCGTGGACACGCAACCAGCAAAGCCCTGAACCTGCTGCCATCACGGTGGCCCTCACCAGCTCACCCATCCTGCTCTGCCCACCCCATCCCTGCTGTCCCCTCCATCTGCCCCACAGCTCCCTGAGCCCACCCTGCTCTGGCCAGCTGGGGC
>NW_010138376.1:7942-9320 GCF_000699245.1 Pterocles gutturalis
ACTGCTGCCTGCCCGCCTGCAGCTGCTAATCCTATTAGGCATCCAGTAAATCTGCCTGTGCTGGGCCCTGTCCCCAGGGTACGGGGAGGGGGGGGGAGGGGTCTGCTGAGCCCATGGGCCTGACCACAGGGTGGGACAAGGAACAGGGGCTGAGGCAGGGTTGTCCCAACCAGATGGCAGGGCACAGTCCATGCAATGCCCCCTTCCACCAGTGCTCAGTGCCCTGCAGAGACAGGGCAGCTGCTAATTGCTAAAGGGGAAACTGTTCCAGTGCTCCTGGGTGGGTGCACCCACATGTGAGACACAAAGGGGGGGCTGCTCTGGGTAGTGGGGTGACACCAACAGGCTGTGGGCCCCTGGCGACATGGCCCTTGCAGGCAGCGTGTTCTCAGACCTGTGCATCACCATGGCAGGCAGCACTGGCACCACTCACCAGTGGCAGTTTCCCCCAGGGCTATGGGCTCCCCATGGTCCTGTCAGCCTGGGGGGGACCCCGGCTGCCCTGGCACAGTGCAGCTGCACGTGGGTAAGGCATCACAGCTCTCCTGTGAGAGCACAGTGCCACAGCAAACTAATTCCAGCTCGGCAGTCTGCCCTGCAGCAAGCCAAAAGACTGCAGCCCCTGGCCTCCCACCTCTTGCCAGCCACCTTGCTCTGTGCTGGCGCTGCATCAGCCCCAGAGCAGTCCACCGCAGAGCAGCAGCTCTTGTGACAGACCCCTGAGTGAGTGACAGAGACTGTTGCCATTCCCCTTTCCAAACCCAGACACGTCCCCTGGGCATGTCCGTGGCCTGGCAAAGAAAGGAGCATGGCCCCAGCTCTGCCTCAAGCCCCCCCAGCTCTGCATCAGACTGAGCCGCAGCAACTCCTGGAGACAAGTTCAATGAGGCTGTAATTGCAAGAACAGGGTGGCACGGGCAGCTGTGCCCCCGCCTGGAGGTGTCCTGCCGCTCCCAGGGACAGGGCTGCTGTCCATGCTGGAGGAGTTCAGGCTGCTGTCGGCATCAGCTGGTGCAAATGCTGTTGATGGAGGCCACAGCCGGGTCGACGAGCCCCAGCTCCTCCTGTTCGTTGACGCAGAGCTGGTACCCACAGCCCTTGCGCCGGGGCAGCGGACCCAGGCGCCTGCTGGGTTTGGCACGGGGTGGCAGCAAGAAGCCGACGCTGCCGGCGATGAGCAGGTGCCAGATGCTGTGGATGTAAAAGTAGTTCTCCTCTGTCTCCACAAAGGCATACAGCAGCACGGCGGCCGCCGCGATCAGCGCGCTCCTGGGCACAGGTAGAAAGCCCAGCGCTTCCAGGTCGGTGGGTAGCAGTGACGGCGCCGGATGGTGCGAGCTGTCTGCGGTGGGGAAAGAGCAGGGGCTGGAAGAGGCAG
>NW_010138376.1:9470-10110 GCF_000699245.1 Pterocles gutturalis
AAGAGGACAGGGACAGCATCTCCTTACCCAGGCAATGGCCATGATCCCTAAGGCGAAGAGGCTGGGCCCCAGCAGGTTCCAGAGCCCGTGGCGGTCCATCTGCAGAGCCATGGAGAGCAGCATGGCCCCCAGCAGGTACAGCACCTGTGGGGGATCAGGGCACCCGTCAGGATGGGTCCCCTCCGCGCCTGCTCCACATGCCCCCTTCCCGCACTTGCCTGCTTGATCAGGGGCTGGAGCCGGGCCATGGCGATGACGGTGACCCAGACTGACATGAGGGAGCCCAGGAAGTCGCAGAACTGCAGCACGTCGTACTCCATGATGCAGAACACCACAATGCCTGGCTGGTCACAAGCGTGGTAAAACTGGGGTAGGTGAGAAAGGGTGTGAGAGCTGACCTGCACAGCCCCTGCCCCCCAGCCACCCCTAACCCACGCTCACAGTGGAGAAGAACATGTAGACGGCAGCTTCCAGGAGGTAGTGGCTGCGGATGGCAATGGCCACAGGAGGCACGAACATGACATTGCTGAGGCACAGCAGCAGCGTGGAGAGGAGCTGGAAGCCGTAGGAGAAAGCCTCGGAGTTGTCTGTGCAGCCCCAGCCGCTCCAGCCTGTGGCCGAGGAGAGCCGCCATCACCCC
>NW_010138376.1:10128-16501 GCF_000699245.1 Pterocles gutturalis
CGGAGCAGGGAAGCCCATTTAGAGCACCCTATGGAGAGCTGGCATGGGGCGATTAAGGGGGTGCACAACCCCCAGAGAGGAGGAGAGGATGCTGGGGGTGTCCCTGGGTGCAGCAGGCACCATGGGTGCCTGGGGCAGCTCTCACCAGCTTTGCACTCGCAGGCAGCATACAGGTAGTTGTTAGTGCGCAACAGCTTGCACTGGCCGTAGATGCCGCAGTCATTGATGCATGGCGAGAGGTAGGCACGCAGGTACACCTCAGCCGTCACGTTGCTGCAGGCCTCAAACCTGTGGTGCAGGAGAAAGGGGTCAGCCCTCACCCTGTGCCCCTTGAGCAGCTCCCACCTCCACCAGAGGCATCTATTGCACCCAGACTTTGGTGGCAGTGGGAGACCCAAGGACCAGGTGAGTGTGGAAATGAGCTGCTTTGTTCCTACATATGGCAGCTCAGAGCTGGTCCCCAAGGATCTTTGTGCTACAATTGTCTGTGCCAGGCTGGGCACATAGACCCACTCTGCCTTTAACAATGCACTCAGCTGGCTGTTCGGTCTAGATTTTGTTGCGCAAACACCATGCCCTGCAATGCCTGTGTGCGACTGTCAGGGAAGGATCAACTGCAACTGGCAGCACAGTGTAAACTGGAAACGCAGCAGAGGAGTCAGAGCCCGCACAGCAGCCCCGCAGCCCTGCGCTGCCCACACACACAGCTCAGGGCACACCCAGCACCTCAGCAGGAGCCAGCACACGGGAGCAGAGACAGACCTGCATCCAGACAGCACACACCGAGTGCTGCCTGTGGACACACAGGCACCCCAACATGCACAAACACACACACAGCACTGTCTGCACACATGCACAGAGCATGTCTATACGTGTGCCTGCTGTCCCTGTGCGTGCTCACACAGCCAAATCTGCACACACACACACAAAGAACACACACAGCCCTGCCTACTTGCACAAACCTGAACATGCACAGAGCTGTCTGTACGTGCGCACCCAATGATGCATGCAGTGCTGTCTGCATGCATGCACCAAATATGCATGCACCACCATCCACACTCACACACCAAACACCCAGTGCCGCCTGCATGCATGCACTGAACACGCACACAGCCCTGTCTGCATGACACAGAGCCCTGCATGGACTCCCGTGTGTACAGACACACACACACACACAACAGCCCTCTCCTCCGCAGGGCTCACAGGCCAGGAACAGAGTCACAGACATGGGACCAGTCTCTGGAGAAGCTGAGCAGAGCAGGGGCACAGCAGCCTGACCTGAGCTGCCCCCTCACACGCACAGCCAAGCCCCTGTCCTCGCAGTGACAGCCCAGTCCCCTCCCAGGCACAGGTACAGATTGGCACTACCGTGAAGACGGGCAGGCACCAACAGATGCACAGTGTTCACAAGCTGAAAGGAGCTTCCTAACTGAGAGACGGGTGGAGAGCCGCAGGGACCCACAGATGGTCAGGCAGGCGCAAGATAGAGCCATCCATGCCCACGCAGGCGCTCACAGGGTGACACACAGCCCACAAAGCAACGTGCACACACGTGAGTGGTGATATGCAGCGCAGGGGCCAGGCACACCCATGGACCCACAGCACACATGGATGCAGGCCATGATGGGGACGTTCCCTCTGGGCGTATGGGCAGTGGGCAGAACGGGGCTCTTACCCATGCTCTGTGGCACAGAGCGAGCGCAGGCTCAGGTACCAGCTGCCCGTCTGGGGGTAGGGGATCCTCAGGCGGCTGAGGCTGACTGTGGTGTTGACGGAGAGCAGAAAGCCTGCCAGGAACTCTGTGGGCACGGAGAGCTCTGGGTGAGCAGGGCAGGGGCAGGCCCTTCCCATGGGCAGAGCTGGGACAGGGACAGAGAACCCTGTGCCAGGCTTCGGGGCTAGATGCCCCCATTGTCTCTGCCATCTCCCACCCAGCCGCCTGCCAGACACACAGGGGTTTTGACCCCAATGGCCATGGCAGGGTGGACACATGCAGCCCAGCCTACCTGTCTCACAGGTGACTGATGCATTGTCACCAGACGTCAGTGGGACTTCATGGTTCAGACACCCGAACACCGTCACGTTCTCACCACACAGGGAGCTCTGACAGCAGAGGAGGAGATGGCTGTAAACCAGTGCCAGGGATGTCCCCTGCTGTGACAGCACCCAGATCACAGCACACCACTTAGCAGTGCCCTTACCCACTGCCCCTCACCCAAGAACACCCCAAATCCAGGCCATCATCCTGCCCTCAGAGCTCCCTAATCTGTGCTCCATCACCCAAGAGCTCCCAATCCATGACCCATGACCCAAGAACACGTCAAATCCAGCCCATCATCCTGCCCTTGGAGCACCCTAATTTGTGCTCCTTCACCCAAGAGCTCCCAGACCATGACCCATGACCCAAGAGCATCCCAAATCCTGCCCCTCACCCTTCTGCAGCCTCAACATCACCCATCTCCCTGCTTGTGCCCCCTGGGCTGCCCTGCCCCATCCAAGGCACAGTGGGGCCACCTCACCACGTTGAGCCGCAGCTCCAGGTTGAGCACCCCACCACTGTCCAGCACCGGTAGGAGGTTGATGACGAAGACAGCGGGGCGGTCGGGTGGCACCGACACGTTGGGCCCGAAGAAGATGTAGAAGTGGACGGAGAAGGTGTCCAGCTCATTGCGCAGCGTGGGGCGAACTGGCCAGCACCGCCCGCTGGCAGTGGAGGCGGTGGGGATGGGGACCGGGTGATTCGTGCCATTGGGGCTGGCAGGCAGAGGGCTGTCCCCCAGCGCCAGCCCGCCCGCAGAGCCGAAGGAGTGGGGCATGTTCATGGAGGCACTGGAGGGCAGGAAGGGTGGCCGGGCCAGGCTGCGTCGGGAGCAGTCTGGGAGGCAGAGCTGTCAGCCAGGGCACTGCATAGACCCTCCAGCCACGTTTTAGCTCCCACCTCCCCGTCTTGCCCACCGCTCACCTCCATTTGCAACCCATCCCCAACACCTCCCGGTGTCCCCATGCCAGCAGAGCTGGGTATCACCCTGCACCCAGCTGGGGCCAAATCCTGCAGGCATCCTTTACCCCACCACCAGCCACCCAAGTAGACTCAAGACCCCATACCCTCTACCCATACATCCCCGTGCACCCTCACCTGTGAGCTGCACATTGACCTGGAAGGAGAGAGTGCCTGGCACCCCGGGGTGTTTCTCCACCAGCACATAGTACCAGTGCTGCCAGAAGGGCAGGTCCAGCCCCAGTTGGCAGGGAGCGTGCTCCTGGCAGTCCATCGCCGTGGAGTTGTGCAAGGGGGGAGCCTTGGCCCTCACACGCAGCCAGAGCGGGCAGCCCTCGGCCCCGCGGCACCGCAGCACCTCCACCTGCACTCGCGATGTGTAGCTGGGCACGAACACCCTGCGGGACAGCAGTGTCAGGTTCTGCCCCTCACCACAGACCAGCAGGGCTAGGAAGGCAAGCCAGAGGGATGGGGCACCCTCTGCTCCCCACCCTAGGGATACCCCCTTCTTAGGAGGACATCTCGCACTCACTTGTAGAGGCAGGAGCGGTTATGGGGGGCCATGTTCTGCTCGGTGGTGTAGCCAGGGTACAGCACAGCAATGTTCACCAGGCGCTGCACAATGAGCTGTGGCTGGAAGAGATACTGGCACTCCTCATAGAGTCCCTGCACCAGCAGGACAGTCAGCATGGAGCAGGGGGCATGGGGCACTGTCCCCACTTGGGACATCTGCCCCCAGCGCTGCCAGCCCACTACAATCAGACCCCAGCAGAGCACTGCAGTGAGCCGTGCCACCCCACAGTCCCCCCAAAGTCCCCTTCACCTTGACAGAGATCTTGCCCTCATCTTTGGGCAGGTGGGCAGCCAGGAACCAGTCCCCAGGCAGCGGGCTGGTGACATTGAACACCCCTGTGGTGCGGTTGGGCAGGGTCCAGGTGAGGGTCAGAGCAAAGGAGCCAGGGACAGCCGTGTCCCTCGGGAAGTGTGTGTGGAGTGGGTTAATGACGGAGGGAGCCCCTGAGCGGAAATACCTGCAGGAGAGACAGCAGTTAGCAGGGTGCAGGCTGGGCATTGTGGCAGAACCAGCCTGCCCCACACATGGGGGTGCTATTAGGAAGATCAAAAACACCATGGGAAGCCACGTGTAAGCTGGGACCTTGCTGGAGGCTGCGAGCTTCCCTGGCAGGGGTAGAGGTGTTCAAGCAAAACTGTTCATATATGAAATGCATGAAACAGTGGAGCCTGCAATGGTCCTGAGAAGATAAATCACGTGGAGTGAGCATGCGCGCGCGCGCATGTGTGTGTGTGCATGATGTGCATATATGCATGTGTGTGCATCCATCTGTGCACATGTGCCTGCACATGAATGTCTGTGCGCATGTACATGCATGAGTGCTCCTCTGTACCTATGAGTGTGTGTACATATATGCGCACATGCACATGCAAGCAAAAAGCAGACAAGAGCAAACAGGCTCCAGGGAAAGTCCAAGCAGGGGGCAGCAGGGGCAGGCAAGCAGGAAGGAAACAGACAGGGCTGCTTACTCACACGGTGATGCTACGGTCTGGGCATTGGTCCCCAAATGTGCCGCCCTGCTCCTTGAAAGTGATGAGGTTCCACACAGCGATGACTGTGTCCTCAGGAATATGGAAGTGGAAGAGCTCAATGCTGGCAAAGGAGCGGAAGGGGCTGAGCTTGCGTGGTGTGCGGGTGAAGTAGTCAGTCACAAAGAGCCCATCTGCAGAGGAGACCCCAGGCACCCTCAGTGGGGTGAGGAACAAAGTTGATGGTGCAACACCCCTCCCAGACCAGGCCCACCCACCTAGGCTCTGAACGTGCCCCAAAACGGGACGCCCAGAGGCAGGAGGGGCTGGAGTTGTGCCATTTCAGTGTGTCCCCAGGGCTGATGCCAGCTGTACCTGGTTGCGCCTCCCAGCCCTGGTACAGTCTGCATTGTGCCTGCTTCAGTATTTGCTCGAGCCCAGTCCCCAGAGCTGTGGGGACTCATCCTCTGGAGCCTGAGGAGCCCTCAGCCCTGGATGCTCAGGCTCTGCCCAGGTGCAGCCCACCTCTTTCAACTCGTCATCTTCACTGAGGGCTTGCTCCCTGCATTTTCCCTATAATGGAGGGCCATTCCTCACAGCTCCAGCCCTGCCCCAACAGGTCAGCTCCCACAGGGACAGAGATTCCCTGCTTCTCTGCCTGCTGAGGAGGCTCAGCACAGAGCCCATCATAAACCAGAGTCCTACCCTAGACCCATGAGAAGGAGCGAACAGTGCACTTCCTGCATAGCTCCCTGTCTCTCACACGGTTTGCAGAGGAGGAATGGTGCACATATGTGTGCACATATGCTCATGTGGGTGCTGCCTGTGTGCATAGCGAAGTGGAGGCGTGCACACCCACATGCGTGGGTGCGTGTGGCTGTGCACAGCTCCATGTCTGCAACACACTTCCTGCAAGCCCACAGCATCCACTGGGGCTGCCTCTCCCTGCCCAACTGTCTGACAGTTTGATTTCCAGAAGCCCCAGCAGCAGAGGGACAGCCCCTTCCTTGGCTCAGTCGAGACAAGTAGACTTGGTCTCCAGACAGCAGCTGTAATGTCACCCTACCATTGCCACGCTTCCCCAGTTCCAGCCTGGGAGACTCATCCATTATTTCCCAGAGATGCACCAAGAATGAGATGCACCTCCACACAAGCTGCCAGCAAGGAGGATGCCAGCAGAGGCTGGGCTGGGACCAGGGCTGTGCCCAGGAGAACTCGTCCAGTTGGGAATGGGATAGCTGAGAAGAAGGGCTGCTTTGTATAATGTGCGCCTGGCTGGAAGTGCGCACATGTGCTTATGTGCACGTGTGTTTTTGCTGTGGGTGTGCAGCCCCAGCTGGCTGTACACCGACATGCATCTGTTCCTTCGCCTGGAACAAAGGCAGCTCCCCCTCCCCTTCACTGACAACTGACACAAGCCAGACATGAAATATCTGTCTCAATGGAAGAGCACCTGATCCCAATTTCCCCACCATGAACCACCAAGCCACTCCACAGCTCACCTCCCCACGTGGAGTGTGTGTGACCTGGCAGGGGACCCCAGAGAGGAGCGGATGTTGAACACAACTCTAGGAGGTGGCATGGGGGGAAGCACTCGGAGTTGCCCAGTCCCAGCTCGATTCCCTATGCTGGCTCACCTAGGGCAAGCAGGTGGGAGCCGGCTGCAGGCAGAGGGTCAGGCAAAAGCCCCGTGGCGGTGTGGCCAGAGCCTGGGGGGATTGCTGGGGGACAGACCGGGATTTCCCATCCATAGAAGGGGGCGGGGGGAAAGAAGGAAAGCAAGTGTCCCTCTGTCCCAGGCCAGCGCAGGAGCAGCGGGACTCCCCTATGCCG
>NW_010138377.1:0-8713 GCF_000699245.1 Pterocles gutturalis
GAGGCTCACCAGCCTGTAGTTCCCTGGGTCTTCTTTTCTCCCTTTCTTAAAAATGGGAGTAATGTTTCCCTTTTTCCAGTCACTGGGGACATCGCCCAACAGCCATGACTTTTCAAATATGATGGAGAGTGGCTCGGCAACCACATCAGCCAGCTCTTCCAGAACCCTGGGGTACATATCGTCTGGCCCCACAGACTTACATACATTCAGTGACATGAGGCGATCTTGGACTTGTTCTGCTGTTACAGTGGGAGGGATTCCGCTCCTCTCACCCTCACCTAGAGGTTCAGGGTCATGACAGACATGGGAAGCCTGACCACTGGTGAAGACTGAGACAAAGCACTTATTGAGTACCTCAGCTTTTTGCATGTCTGAGGAAGGCAGTTCTCCTTTATCATTTATTAGAGGGGGAACACTCTCCTTGGCCTGTCTCCTCCTGTCTATGTACCTGTAGAACCCCTTGTTATTTTTCACGTTGCTCGCCAAGTTCAGCTCCATCTGTGCCTTGGCTTTCCTGATCCTATCTCTACACCTCCAGACAACACCCTTATATTCTTCCCAGGCTACACATCTCTGCTTCCATTTCCTGTAAATTTCTCTCTTTTCTTTCAGTTTGAGCTGCAGGTCCTTGCTCAGCCATGACAGTTGCCCGCCTCATATGCTCAATTTCTTCCACTGGGGGATGGAGAGCTCTTGCGCTCTCAGAAGGGTGTCCTTAAAGAGCTGCCAGCTCTGTTCTGTTCCTATGCCCTTAAGGACAGTTTCCTAGGGGATCCCATCCAGTAATTTCTTGAATACCTGTAATTTTGCTCTCCTGAAGTTCAGGATCCTGACTCTACTTTTTGCCAGGCCCACATTCCTCAACATCACAAACTCCACCAGGGCATGGTCACTGCAGCCCAGGCTGCCTCCAATCTTAACCTCTCTAATGCTCTCTTCTGCATTGGTGAGAACCAGGTCTAGTAGCGCTTCCCCTTGGGTCAGTCCATCTAATATCTGGACGAGGAAGTTATCCTCAATAGACTCCAGGAGTCTCCAGGATTGTTTGCAACCTGCAGTGTTTTTATCCCAGCAGATATCCGGGTGGTTGAAATCCCCCATCAGGAGAAGAGCCTGCAAGCGTGACACCTCTTGCAGCTGAAGCAACAAGGCCTGGTCAACAGGTTCTCCCTGATCAGGTGGCCTGCAGTAGACCCCAACCACTAGATGTCCTTTGTTAGACTGATCCTTGATTTTAACCCATAAGCTCTCAACCTGGTCATGGCTGTTTCTATCCACTCCCTAACATAGAGGGCAACTCCCCCTCTCCTCCTACCCTGTCTGTCCCTTCTGAAAAGCCTGTAGTTCTCAGTCACAGTGTTCCAGTCACGTGATTCATCCCACCATGTTTCTGTGATAGCAATTAGGTCATACTTTGTGCCACAGTTTCCAACTCCTCCTGTTTATTTCCCATGCTGTGTGCATTGGTATAGAGGCACTCCAGCTGGGCTACTGGCCTCACTACGTTCTTGGAGGATCCCTTCTTAATACCTCTGGGACAAATCTGGGGTTTTCCCCTACTGCTGCCCAAGGTGACAGCATTTCCTCGCCCTTCTCCGCCACCCAGTGCATCCCCTCCCCCAATCATATCTAGTTTAAAGCCCTGATAATCAGCCTAGCCAGTTTGCTCCCCGGTGTATTCTTGGCCCTTCTAGTCAGTCTCATCCCATCTGATGTCAGCATTCCCCATTTCTCAAAGCTATGCCCCAGATTATAGTGCCCAAACCCCTGAATTTGACGCCATCCCTGAAGCCATTCATTCATAGAATCATTAAGGTTGGAAAAGACCTCAAGGATCATCAAGTCCAACCCAACCTATCTGTTTTCCTCCTTCTGTCTGGGTCCCAGTCTCCAACTGAGAGGAGAACACTACTTGTGCTCCCGATCCTTTAAGCAATCTCCCCAGAGTCCTAAGTCCCTTTTGATTGCTCTTTGGCTTTTTTTACCTACCTTATCATTGGCAACATGAAAAACTAGTAAGGGGTGATAATCAGAGGGTCTTACCAGGTGAGTGATGTTCCTAGTAACATCTCTCACCTGGCCTCTGGGCAGGCAACACACTTCCCTATGGGATGGGTCTGTGCGGCATATCGGACCCTTGGTTCCCCTCAAAAGGGAGTCCCCTATGATGACAACCCTTCTTTTTTTTTTTTTTTTTTTTTTGTTTGTTTGTTTGATGATGTGGTGATACAGGGGCAGTCTGACTTGTCCCAGGCAACCCCTCTAAGATGGATGGACTTTCATGCACCTCCACATCCCTCTGTTCCTCCAGCTCCAGAGCCTCATACCTATTGTGTAACAGCACCTGGGAAGATGAGACAGGCTGAGAGGGGGTCCACCTGCTGCCCTGCACAGGAACTTGTCTCCATAGATGGTACATAGGAAAATTAAATATTCACCACCCTTCACATAACACACTTTGTGATCTACATGTTCAGCAGTTCGGGAAAAGAGTAAACTTTTGGTTACACTGAGGCTATTAAGAAGTGAAAAGGGGCTCAAAAGGGCATGTATATTCTTCACTGTTAGTTTCACTGAGAGCTGAGCCCTCTGGGTCCAGGCTCTTGCACATGTGTGTGCTTAATTGTACCTGTGGGACATATCAAATGTTATGGCAAATTTTTTTTTAAGAAAAAGATCTTTTCAAGACCATGGTCTTCTGTTTTTCCGTGGTGGTGTCTCTCTCTTAGGTTTTCAGTAGGTTGAGGAAGTTCTGAAAGTATAAGCTGCACCTTGTATCCCCATGTCTTATGGCCATCTGATACAAAAAGCTGAATTTAAATATTGACAGCTGAGGCTGGCATTTCTGCACACAAAACACCCGCAGCTCGTTGTTTCAGCTGTAATGCTATTGATAAGATAGCAATTACTTTTGCTGTGAAAATGACACACAATATAATGAGGAGATGTTCTGAGTTTTAACCTCAGAGGATCTCTGCGAGGCAGGGCAGGGGAGGATGTCGCGGGCCAGCGGGTGCAGCAGTGCTTCAGACAGGCAGTTTGCAGAATCCAATTCATAACAGTAGTGAGATACAGCTTAAAAATGAATAATTGTGGCATGCCCACACACAGCCTTTTGAAAAGCTGTTTAAGTGGAATGATATAAGTCGTTTGCATTGTTTTACTCACTTTCCTTTTCTTTTTTGCTGAGCGAGGAATAATTTTCTACAGTAAGGTTCTGCACTGCTGAGGTTCTTTTTTTTTCTAAAGCTTTCTCAACTCATTTAGCATTGTTGGGCAAAAATGCTAGAGGAGCAAGATGGGTGGAACTCGCAAAAGCCTCTGTTTTCAGACTCCCTGAGTTTCAAATCTGCCCAGTTCCTGGCATGGATGGTTTTCATTCAGTTACAGGGTTTTTTGCTCTGGGCCTGCAGACAGTTACATGCATCCCTAAAAGCACTACCACACACTAGCCACACAACCACAGGAGGCAAAATGGATGAAATGGGGACAGAGGCAGGAGGAAGGTCACAGCATTTTGGTAGAACTGGGAGTTTACTGGCTGCATTAATAATGTGCTAGTGCAGGAGAAATAAATTTTGCAAACTGATTGCATGTGGGGGTGGTACTGTGGTGTGAAGAGTTTTTCCCTGCAAGAATCTACAGCCTTTATCTTGCACTGGCCATTTGTCACCAAATGCTGTCCTAGGGGACTGGGTTCCTTTAGCCTGGCTGCTTCAGGTGCTTCTCTTCAGATTTTGGTGGCCTTACCTGGTTTACAGCATGGGTGTAATGCTCTCTCCCCATGGACTGCAGAAGGAGACTACTCAGCCAGCCTAGAAGGACACCCACGTCTTAGGAGGCACTCCATGAGTGCATGCAAACAGGTTCTTGTGTATTTTTGTTCTTTCAAGGGCACCTTGCAGAAGTCTCACTGCTGGGCCTGAGCAAGAACTTCTTCCCTTGGGCAACAAGAACTGATTATGAACAGGGTTTGCTGATGGACAGGGGTGCTTTTCTGGAGGCAACAGGCTGGAGAATTCCTGATCACTCTGGTCAGTCTCAACGTGAGACAAAACAGAGTATGTGGAACAGCTTCTGCCTGCTTTGCAGTTATCATGGTGGTACTCCAGAGGTCTTCATAGTGTAGTTAAGAGTTGGGAAAGATGTGGTTGCTTGAGAGGAGGGAGTTATTTCCTCATGCACAAGTACAACATAGGTTAAAAGAAAGTGCTTTTTGGAAAAAATGGGCACTGAAGTACTAAAATCTCGAACTGCTGGCAGAAGGAAGAGCCTGTTCTTTACTACTTCAGTCTTCAGGCTTCTGTTGACAATTATTTTGGCATGCATAACACATGCTATGTTGACCATACGTTTAGGCAACCTCCTGAAAAAAATTAGGATTGTGGTAGAATTTGATTCTGCAGCCCTTTCTGATGCCCAATATGACAGAAAATAAGATCTAATAGCTTAAGTTTTGTGTTCCTTTACTTTTAAATACATTCATTTTAGTTTTATATCACTCTCCCAGAACACTTACTGGCAGCAGATACGGCGATTCTATTTTAAAGTTGACTCCTTTGATAGCTTCAATCACATCTGACAAGGAGTCTGTTCCCAACAGATATTTGCTGGGGCTTCTTGGCTAAAGCATCTTCCCAATCTTTTGACAAATTCAGTGTCTCAACACTGCGAATCTCACACCCACCACCACCAAAATACTGTCAGAGCAAGTAGCTTTCTTTAGAAGTGTCCTCTTTACAAGTTTTGCATGCTGAAAGTTCCTCTTCAGATTTACTAAAGTCTAGCTTGTGGGAGGATCTGATGATGTCTTCTCTTTTTATCTTCATCTCCAACATATCAGTTGCTCCTGCCCTGCAGACTTGATGGTTGATCCCTCACCACATGCACCCTTCTAGCCTGCCTGTATGTACTAATGGGGCTGGAAAGTAAGTTTCTTGGTGCCGGTCCTGTGAGCAGGACCTTGCACCAGGGCATCTGCATCACTACCACAAACAAAGGCTGGCAATCATGTCACTGGATCACCTAGCACAGTTAAGAGATTAACAAATATTAATTGCCACCTGCTGAGTAGCAGTGATGGCTATCCGAGACAGACAATATCTATTTTGCTTGTTCTCGCTTTGTAAGTTATCTCCCTGTAAGAAGAGAGTAGCTGGGTGAAGAGGCCTCTGGAAGGAGAAGGGATGCTCCTTCCCTTAGGGTGCAGTTGAATCTGCCCAAGGGAGAGAGACATTGAGATTACAGGTTGGATGAGAGGAAGCAGCAGCAATGCTTTAGCAAGGCAGCAATTTGCAGCACAGCGAGAAAGCGAGAGATCGCTGAGAGAAGCAGCAAGCACGCTTTGAGCACTGTGCTGATGTAAGAGATCTTCTTAGAGAGCTGGGGGGACTCTGCAGATAGTTGCAGCCCACCAAAAAACTCCAAAATACAGTTTGAGAGCAATGGCCTGCCTTTCTAGGATGCAATAGGCAGGGGAAGATTTGTTTGTAAGCCTTTGAAACTACTCCTCTGTCTTACATACTGTCTTACCTAGTCAGTTGTCATCTTCTGATCTAAAAAGTCAAGAATTCAGGTTTTTAGTCTCATAAAAACTGGCTTTTGCTAAATTTGAACTTTGTAGGTTGTCTATGAGGAGCTCCCTGTGAAAGGAAAGGTCTTGACAGATGTGTATCAAAGCTTGGGATAGTCTAGGATCCCATCACACAACCTGCTGTTTGTCATAAAATGAGTTAGCAATCTGACCTCATTTGAACTGAATCATCAAAGTAGTAAATGACACTTTGTTCTCATGGTACCAGACTTAACAGAAAATCCTGAGACTGAATCATCAGATCACCATAAGGTGCTTTTCCATCCTCTGTGCCTGGTCTCTGCAGATTTGCTCTGAAGAGCATGGCTGGGCTGCCTCTGCCTAGGTGGAGGGACTTCATCTTTGCAGAGCAATAGACACCTCAATTCTCTCCTTCATTGGGGTATTGTACATCTCTAGCACTGAGAAACCCTCTCCTGAAAATGTATCTTCAAGTTTTGCAATATTTGGGAGCAGTTGATGCTTTCCTGTGCCCTGGGGAGTAGAGAGCACTGGAGGCACCTGGACTAGTGGTCAGACAAAGCATGTGATGGAAAGAATAACACTTCCTTGTGTGGCTTTTTTTTCATGCCCATTTCTGTTCATCTGGCACCCCCTAGGGCAGGAACTGTCTTGCACTGTGACTGTACAACGCACATGGATGGTCTCGCTCTGGGTTGAGGCTGCGGGAAGATCCTCTGAAGAGGAGAGAGGAGCATTGCTGTCATTTGACCCTGGCAGGTCAGGTGTACTGCTGTTGTTGTGTTGTGCTGCCCCAGGTAGTCTGGGCAGACGCATTAGCTATATTTCCTCTTCCAGATGTTTGCCAGTAAATCAAACCCTGTGAGGGCAGGAGTGCAAGTTGAATCTCTCCGAAGGCTGGTTCAGTAGCTCTGCTCTCTCTTTCCTTCTCCACAACTCTATGGACTGAGCCCGCCCTGAGCCCACACAGAAGCACGTCCTCCCCTGCTTCTTTAGGAGTCAGAAGAGCTGCAAGATTTGCCTCTGGTGCTCCAGACCCTCCATGCCCTTCTCTGGGTTTAGACTTTGTCAAAGGCAGAGGAAAATTTCTTGGGGAGGAGGAAGCTCTGTTCTGCCCAGTATTCACAAACGTGCTAGTGTGTATTAAGTCCATACTGTCCGTGTGAGAGAGAAGCACAGTAAAAGGAAAATAGGTACCTCCCACAGAAAAATAAAGCACCATTAGTGTGCAGCTAAACTTGGAACATGTTATACAATATCACTCTGAAACTCTTCAGTGGGTTTGTAGCTGGTCTAACCAGTCTTCTACATCATGGAATCTTCCCCTATGTATTGTTCATTAAACAAAGGTATTTATTAAAGCAGAAACTGCAGCACGTGACATAGATAACATCTCTAGTGCAGGGGAAAAAAAAATTCTAACCATTCTTTGGAACACACTTTGCTTTTGTCTGAATGGCAGGTCGTGTTCCTTCAGTGGCAGGGACACATTCCTGAGGAGTACACAGAGGATTTCCACTGTTGGAGCCAGCCAGTGCCCTACTACTGCTTCATCACTGCCTCATTCATCCATGGCTGTTGCTCTCAGTATGCTTTTCTACCTCATTTTTGCACATGTTTTATGCAGCAGACTTCCAGCTGCTCCTGAGGGGCAGCCTTTTAAATCAGTGCCTTTCATTTTTATTTTTTTTCTAGTTGGTTGATTTTTTTTCTGTGGGCTCCTGAGTGTCTCTGATTTTAAGGGGTCCACCCAAAGGTACAAACAAAAAAAAGCCATCCTACTGGCAAGTGGGCTTAAATTTGGTATGTAGGAGGCTGTAGAGTCACTTGGACGGCTTTACAATTGTACAGCTAAAAACAGATTGAAAACCCCACTTTAGATTAAAGCAGAAAGGATTATGGTACCTGTCTATGTTTTGGCTGCCTGATAATGGCCATATCAGAGTGAAGACGTTCTCCAGCGAACTTGGATTACGTAGGCAGTGTTTACCATTCTGGTGACACACAAGTCTTTCTTCCAGCTCTGTGCATAGGTTGCTCATCCTTCCATACTGATAAATGTTTTCCTCTTAAACTTCCTTGAACTGTTTCCCTTCAACGTATCAACAATAAAAACTCCTTAATGACTTTACATTGCCCCATAATCAAGGATATTTCTCTTCCACAGAGCTGTTCTTTGGAAATATCATGATGTTTTGACCAGGGAGCTGATTTGCTCATGATAGAAAAGCTGTCCTTTAAGGAGGAATGCTACTTACCCATGTATGTACCTGTCCATATGGATATGCTACTTGACCTTTTGAAAATATAAAACTTGCAGACTTTGGATCTTGACTGAGTAGTAAACTACCTACTGACATTCTGTTCTGCACATCAACCAAAGTCTTCACCCATTCCCAACGAGAGATCACGCTCAAGAATAGCTGGAATTTTCTCAGTCTACCTCTATTGCTCCTCTCCCCCAAAGTGAGCTATATAAAGGTGTGTCTAATGATGTCCCACTTCCTTATGTAGCCGGTAGAGGCCAGCAGTTTAAACTCCAGAAACTTCTAACCCACAAATATATAAGATTTGCGTTAATTTGTATTTGCTGTTGGAGAAAGGTCAGTGATGGGTGCTGCTGCAAACAGGTGTTAGCCAAAGTATAAATGATGTGGAGTGAATCTAAACATCTCTGGGCAGCCAGTCATTATGCAATCAATGTATCTGGAGATACCAAAAGAGATCAAACTTTTTTTTTTTTTTTTTAATTTTTAACAGCAATAGCTGTGCACAGACAAATAGGATGCGGTGTTGGAATCCAACAGAAATTTCAGATATTTTTATGGTAATGGTAACATTCTTGAAAGAACTGTTTTAACAGTGGGTATAAGGGAGCAAATATGTATGAGTTATAATTTTATTACTTTTAATCTAGCAACAGATATGTAATGTTATTTATTAAAGTCATTTTTGTATATGGATTTTAAAGAAGATATTATTACTTCCTACAGCATTACCAGTGTGCTGCTATTAATATTTAAAATCTGTTACATAGGACTACTGTGAGTTTCATCTTCAGGTTACTAAAAACAGTACTTAAAAAAAGAAAACAGGCTCTGTTAAGGAAGAGTTTCAGCAGTGTAATAAGCAAATTATTTAAAAAAAACGTTGTGGTGG
>NW_010138378.1:0-1933 GCF_000699245.1 Pterocles gutturalis
GAGTGACAGCTGCTATCTGCAGACCATTGTGCAATCCTAAAATTAAAAACAAAAAGGCAAAATACTTGTTTTGGTTATTTGTGGCACACAGTGGGCTTTGTAGCTAGGTTTCTCCTTGGTGGAAGTGAGGAAATCCAGACTCTGGGGTAAGTGCTATTTCTTGTCATGAAAAGCCAAATTCTGCCTGTAGGGCTCTTTACATAACTACCCATGCAAGGAATTAAGTTCACTTGTTTCATGGCAAAATTGGTCTAAACATTGTTCAGATGTTCTGTTTTTCTGGACAGACTGTCAGTTTTGCGATGGAGAGAGGAACATGTTAAGCAGGAACTTTCTATTGACTATCAGGAGATGGAAGCCTGCAAGAAGTTGTCCTGTATCCCCTTGAGTTCTTGAGTTTTGTTTTCTTTGTATCATGTAGATACCTCACCAACTTTGTTGGTGGCAAAGTTGCTGGCAAAAAGGAAAGATTTATGAGTGGTGGTTATGGCAGGCCTGGAAAAAAGGGGAAGTGGGCTATCCCTTTTGCCCCAGAACAATTAAAATCAGAAGTGCCTGATTAGGGATAGAGGTGCCCTGGAGAAGACCCTGTCTTCACAGTCCACAGAAGCAAAGTCCTGCCTCCTTGTCTAGATGGATTTTCACAAAGCTAGCACTGTGCTTACTGAAATCAACCCAGGTGGGACTCCAGGGGCAGAGAGAAAGAACATGTCTGCGGGAAAACTAGACCCATGCAAGTCCTAATCAGATTGTCTGGCTTCAGCATTTTACACTTGCTTTGCAGGCATCAAAGAAATTTCTGTTTCCTCTCTCCTCTCCTAGGTATCTCCCTTTACCATTCAACCGTCTGCTGGAGAAATACCTCCTTTGGGTACATGCAGTGTGTCAGTTCAGTTCACATCATTGCTGTGCCAGCGTCTCCAGACAGTGTTAGAACTAGAGGTAGAAAATGGAGAAGGAAGGTAAGGGGGAAAAGTGGCATTCCGCTTTGTTTTTTCCCCAAGATTCATGTGTGCTTTTCACTTTAGGAAGTTTTATCTCATAAAACAAAATTATGTAGCAGGAACTCACAATAGGGTTGTGTAACCTATCAATGAACTATCCAATCATTAATATTGCTAAATAAACATCATAATTCTTTCCAGCATGCTGTTGTATGTCTAGCACACTTCATTAACGATAACAATAGACCATCTGTGTGTTTATTTCCAGTCATCTTCCTGTTTTTGTTGAAGTTCAGAAACCCCAAGCGTGCCTGATATCTAGTCATCTAGTATTCACTGAAATTTATACTGGAGTTCCTGCCAAAGCAACCAGCAAACTTTTTAACCAGAAACAGCTGCCAGCTAAATACTTATGGGGAAAGGTAAATGTGCTTCTAATGGATGAAGAATACAGCAGGGATGGAAATTGTAATTTTAAAGTTTTTCTGAGGTGTCCTTTGAGTAGTGATTCCTGTTTACTGGCTTACAAGCAAGGCTTCAACTTGAGACCAGCCTTGAAAAGATTAAGTACCAGTTGATGTTAATATGTTCTTACTGTCTGTGGATCATCCCTGGGTGGGCAGAGATGTGGGTGGAAATAGGATGTAAGCTACCAGAGTATTAAACAAAGTACCATGGCAATTCAAGGTTTGCATTTAATTCAGTAGAGCAAAGAAACAATGGTGCTTTTGAATTGTGTCTAAATTTTGCTTAAATTTTATATTCTGGGTGGGTCTCAGCTCACAGATTAGGACCCCTAAATTTAATGTCAGTTTGTAAACTATGGTCTGAATTATCTTTTCAGTCAATGGAAATCTGAGCACGAAGTCAGTCACTAGAATATACGTGTCTAGTGACGCCATGGGTGCTGTAAAGTGTTCCTCCTCACCTCCAGGCATCACTCAAGAAGCATGGTCTCTAATAAGTCCTGTCACACCAGCCAGCCATGC
>NW_010138378.1:2076-2879 GCF_000699245.1 Pterocles gutturalis
GAGATGTCCTCAGGTGCCCAAGACATTCTAACTGAGCATGTGGGTGATACAGAACCTATGTTAAAATATTGTGGAACAGCTGGAGCCTATGAGGGATATCCACAGCATTTACATGGTATCTGATGTTCGTATGTGAGCAACCAAGTTGAACCCCTGCATTTAGTCAACAAGGGAAGGTGCCAACAGCAGGATGGTCTCTGTAGGCCACCTCTGTAGGATTCTGCTCCAATATCAGACTGGTTGCCTTAACCCTGGAAAGGCTAGTGACTGTAAAAGGGATGACAGTGACTGCTCCCAGCCCAGATGCCTCAGTTGGGCACCTTAAGTCATTTGGAATAAATGTAACATGAGGATCTTATCAACCATAGGGCAACTGTAAAGCAAGCCTCATCTCAACAAACTCTGTGTGTTGCTACCTGAAAGTGTCCTAAACCTTAGAATAACTCTTCTTTTTTATATTCTTCTTTGATCTGAAGAGAAAATGTGAAAGATTGGTCTTAATGAATTACGAGAGTTAACTGAATGTCTGTTCTTTCTGCTCAACAGCTCATTGGAAGTCAGGCAGCTTTCTGCTCCGCCACTGTCTCCCCAGCCAGTGGCACCTTAGGCCCAAATGAAGAAAAAGAATTCTGCATAGAGCTCTCAGCTAACATCACGGTAAGTTTAAAAACTGTTGCAATTTTATCAAAATAGCAACACTGGCATTCTCATCTCACCTCCATCTGGCAGAAGGAAGGATTTTATATGCAAAATATCATGCTCTTTTTTTCTGTATAATATCTCTGAAATTGCTTTGCCATTCA
>NW_010138379.1:0-918 GCF_000699245.1 Pterocles gutturalis
GGTGTTCTCCCTGCCCCATGGGAGCACCCCTCAGGCTGGCTCCAGCCCATCTCCGGATCTCCCAGTTAAGCCCAGTCCTGCACACAGTGTCGCAATCTGGTGCGTGCCAGGACGTGTCCCTCACCAGCAAAGCCTGGCACTGCCGGGGTGCCAGTCTGCGGGAGGAACTGGGGGGCGATGGGGGACAGTGGGACTGTCGGGACGTTAACAGAATGGTCACAGAAGGGTTTGGGTGGGAAGGGACCTTACAGCCCACCCAGTGCCACCCCCTGCCATGGGCACGGACACCTCCCACCAGCCCAGGTTGCCCAAAGCGTCATCCAGCCTGGCCTTGAACCCCTCCAGGGATGGGGCATCCACAGCTTCTCTGGGCAAGTTTTCCGATGCTCCTACTTCCATTGAAAGTGTGCAAAAGTTCACATCTCATCTCAGTCTTATAGAAATATCCATAAAAATCTATATCTATAAATATCTTCTATAAATACCTAAATCAGGTTCCTCCTGATGATTGCCCTCTCTGGCCACTGTCACTTGTCCAAGTGACAACCTCACCCCTTACCCAGCACCACGGGAACCATCCTGCACCCGGCTTTTAGCCCCATGGTACAATCCTGCTTCGTCCTCCTTCACTTCAAGGCTGCTTGATTTTGTGGTGGGGGGAGAAAACGTGCATTAAACGAAACGACCCCTCCGCTTGCTCCGGGCTCATGGGGACAAGCTGCAGAGGTGCCCAAAGAGTGCCTTCAAAAACCAGAGAAATGCGCCAAAATCAGAGGGAAAACCCAACACAGCATCGGCAACCTCTGCGATAAAAGCCGGGGGATGCCCAGGGTGACCCCAAACCCCCCATCCCAGCTGCCAGACCCCCATTTGCACCCACCCTTCCCCTCCCAAGGGAATAACTCCCCAGTTCTGTAT
>NW_010138380.1:0-18900 GCF_000699245.1 Pterocles gutturalis
GAGGCAGAGACAGAGAAAAAGAGAGAGAACAGAACATATACAAAAAAAAGAGTGTTACCTACTTTGACAGATTTAATAGCAAATTTAAGATGAGCCATCCTACCTTCCTGCCATGAGATTTACATCACAGGTAAGTACACTACTATTTATTATATAAGAGTGAAACTAAATGAAAAGCACTAGCAATTAAGGTACTGCAACTTATAGAATAAACTATTGTCCATTTAACTCTAATGTTAGGTAATAACATAGTATTTAATAAGTAATAAACTACAATAGTATCTAATGAAATAGCCACTATAACTGTATCACAGTTCTAAAATGCATATAGAACCAAACTGGGATCTCAAATCTTTTCAAATTCAGGCCTCGCTCTTCCAGTTCTATACTCAAATAGATTCTCATGTGGCAGGTATAAACATGTTTGCAAATACACCTGTTCTTACAACACTGAATTTATTATAACAGAACTTAAACTTCTTGAAAGATCTCTCTCATTTTGAGATGAAACATCATCGTAAGAGTAACTTCTGGAATATTGCTGACTGCCTGTGAATATAGATTTTCTGTCCCAAGTCTAAATCTGATCTGGATCCTAGCACAATTTCTTTGGCTTATATTTTCTAGCACACTTGAAAAAAGAAATGATAGACAGACTGGTTTGAATAGAGTTTGGCAAATTTTTTAGTCTGAACCAATAAGCTGTGGCTGGCAATATTTAATTTAAACCCGAATAGAGTTTAAGTCGGGCTTTTTACTTATACAACCCCAAAATTATTACTGTGGTTATACAACACCTTTCATTCAACTCAAAACTAAATATTATTTTCGTTTACCTTTTTTGCCTTTCTTTTAAAATACGGTTTAAATAGACAAATGACTCTTTTATAAATAATAGGTGAAATAGTTTGCCACTTTAAAATGCTGAAACAAGTTATTTATACACTTTTTACTCATAGATTAAACCAATCCAAATTCATTAAAAGCTTCTCTCTCTTTGAAACTCCTTTTCAGCCATAATCTGATCAGCTCTATTTGTGAAGTGAAAGGCTCTCATATTTCATGAATAAGCATAACTATTTATACACCTCCATTAAGGGTATAATTGATGATTTAACATACAATAATAATCAACATCATCATCAATTGTCACTGGCATGAGAGGGACAAAATATTAACTCCTATCGGAGAGGCTTTGTGCAGTCTTTGTTTCCTTGCAGAAAAATACATATCTGAAAATGAAATTATGTCTCACCATATCTGCTAGAGAGATGTACAGGAACATTCCACCAGCTATGGCAAAGATGATGTTAGGAGCAAAGTTGTTGCCTACTAATATACCAAAAGCCATCCCAATGTAACAGGAACAAGCAGAGAGAAAGTTGAAAAACAGAGCCTGTCGAGTACTCATTCCTGCATTAAGCAAGATGACAAAATCCCCTGAAAGAAAAGAAAAGAAAGGGTAAAAAATTGAAAAGAAAACCATCTTCAAAAAAAGATATTGTGATTATTTCCGGATTTCAAAGGAAGTCTGAAGACATGATTTCTATACAAATTATAACCCCCTGCTGTTTTTCTTCATTCAAGTAAATTATGAGCTTTTCCCTTCAATACGAAGGTAATTGAAATATTCTGAAGCATGTGAGTGATGCACAATGGAGCTAAGAGCACAGGAACACAGACTTATGTATAATGATTTAAAAAAAATAATATAACAATGTATGCAGCATGTATGAACAGAGCAGTTAATACCTCTCAAATACACACTTCCAGTTTCCACCCACCTGCACTTGGGAAATTCCTGTGCTACGTGTATATTTTGGTACTTGGGAAGTTTTTGATGGATCTTTTTTCCATTAATATATCTAAAATTTCTTTCAATCTATGACAACTTTTGGCCAGCATAACCTCCTACAACAGTGATTTCCACAGTAAAAAACAGGTTGAATGAAGTTCCTTACCCAGTTCATGAGGAAATTCTTCACACAAGATGGCTATGGAGGTACTAAGCCCTTGAAACAGTGACAAAGTGAAAGAAGCACCAATAGCCAAACCATCTATGAAATTATGTACGGCATCACTCAGTGTTACCATCCAAGCAACGGTCCCAATTTTTGACAGTGGACGCCCCTTAAGACACTTGCATAAGCTGCCTTGGGTGGCTTCTTCCTAGAAAAAAAATAACACAATGAAGCACTTACATAAAACATTGAATAAAGAAGCCAATGAATCACACTTCTGTCTTTAAATGGATACCAAGTATAAAATATAGCATTACCGCATACAGAGACAAAAATTCTTGGTCCAAGCAGCAAAAGGCACAGGCAGCACCAGCAACAAATGTTTTCTGTTTCAACACATTAACACACAGGGCCCAATCACCCTTCTGACCACAAAACTTCATCTAAATGCCCTTCAGCTCTGACACAAAGCAGTCCAGACCACAGTGGTCAATGTCTCTCGGGAGCCTGTGTCAGATCAAGAGAGTGCCAAGACTCCTCACGGCCGCCTCAGCCACCTCTGCTCAGCGTGTGCAGTGAGAAGGATCTGGTCACAGTGACTGACAGCATCTCTATTTCCTACCTAAACCATGTCTGGACCAGTTTTGTCCTGCCGGTACATGATGCTCACACTCAGCCTCCACAGTAACAGCCATGTACACATGAATACAGACACACACCCAGATGCTCCACAAAATTTATTTCTAATTGTGGACAGTGACAGCCAAGTCCAGCTATTCAAATCCGTTTCTACAAAGTAGATGTTTAATAAAAACAGTAGTGGGTAATTCTGACTGTGCAAGCTCTGAGCATGAACACAACAGGCTAATACAAAACTGCAATGCACGTACACACCAGGGATCTCCATAATTCGTCACAGAAGTAGAAGTAATTTATCCGTGCGGTGCTGTAAAATCATGAAAAACTTGAAGCAGATACAAGGAACTGCCATTTTAGCTGGGAGCACAAACTAACACCCCCTAAAAAATTCTTGATGATGCATTCTGATAAATTTCTGTACACACATATATTATAGTTACACAATATTTGCAAGCATTATAGTATTTTCCCCCTAAAAAAAAAAAAAAAATGGGATTTGAGTACAAGGCATTAACTAGTGCTTACTTACTGGAATACATAAGGAGTAATATATACATCTGTGTACCCATAGACATATTTTATACACCTCTTCCTCCTTATGAAAAGGTCACATTATTCCAAGACATTTTCCACAGTTTTTAAAAAGAACATTGCAAATTGGTTTAGCTTTGCCGTATCAAATGCAAACACTACCAGGCAATTAAATTTTGAACTTTCTGGAAATACAATGACTAATAAATTCTTGCAAAATCTCTAATGCCAGAGCAGTAAGGTATGTCTCATTATTTGCTCACCAGACTCTTATCTGACGCACTACATCCTTGTACGTAGGAGCTGCCTTGGGACAGGACAAACATTCAGGTCAGGGATTTCTGAGCCAGATGCCTACTGCACTACCTGGAACCTGCAGCTAACAAAGCCTTGGTTTAGTAGTGCCACAACTGCCACAAAGCACATGTAAAGCTCCTATTTAGTGCATAGGAAGTCCCAAAATTATACTTTTATGATTTAAAAATGAGCAGTGGCATCCAAAAATTGGGAGTTCCCCTGCCACCTCAAACACACAGGTTTTAGCCTTGTGCTACATCCTTGCCTTGGGTTTTTGGATGTTTTCCTCTCAAGATGTCATCTAACACGCTAGCAATTTGGGGGATTTTTAATTTGTATCCATACTACTTCTGTTTGAGATAGGATCACTTATGAGTAACACACCTCTCTCTTACCCCACACAAACACATATTAGGTAACTGGAAGTAAACAGAAACGTGAGCATAAGAAAATCCAAATACAATTAGCACAGCTCTTCCACCTATTCATCCGGCTCCCTGAGCTGAAGTTCTGCTCCCCTATGGTTTTTTCTGTTCCCTGGTGACTATCCTTCAAGAACCGATGGAGGCATCGTTTTGTAGATTGTCCTGCCGAAAGCACATATCTTTTCCTGGGCACGTTTCTAGATTCACTGAGTAAAGGGAGTTGGAGACAAGGCACAGATTTTCATTTTGAATAATTAATGCATTTTGCTACTAAAAAAGAACATTGTTCTTTTGGAAACCACACACGCACAAAAACTGCAACAATAACAGCAAGTATTTTCTGATAAAGCAACAAGATTAATCTCAAGGGACCGTATTTTGAAAAGGTATATTAGCAACTTCTGTTATACATGAGAGTGAGAGGTGGCAATGAAAACAGTGAGCAAATAATTAAAAAGTGCAAAAATGTCACTTGTACATAGTTATTTATGTTTGTTCCCATCAAAGCACATTTGTTTTTATGTAGGAACCATGTGTGTGCCTACTGTAGTTTTCTGGGGACTGTAGGGGCATAACTGTCTCAGGCATAGAACTAAGTAAAGGACTAATTTTCTAGCACCAGTTGCACCGCTGAGACTTCCAATGACAGTCCAAAGCATTGCATATGTATGACAAACAAAAATCTGATCTCAAGGGCTTTCATGTTGAAATAAAAAATTTTAAATGATACATGCTGAACTTTCTACGCATGTATGAAGAAAATTAGCCTTAAGTAAGAAGATGCTATTAAGAACTAGCTGTTGAACTCATCAAGAATGGAAATGACTAGAAATTTGATGAGGTTTGGGTTGTTTTATCTATGGACTTTTTTTAAAGTAATTGCAATAAATTTAAGAGAACATTATTGATTTATTTCTAAAAGCTACTTTCTTGATCCTATCCTTTCAAAATGCAGAAATAACCATAGTTTTAAAACTAGGAATCGGTTTCTGAGAGGCTTTTGTAATATATACAGCTATCTGCTGTTTCCTGCGTAGCTCTGAAATACAATAATTTTTGCCTGTAATCTATTTCAGATAACGTCTTGACTTTTGTAAATTATAAAAAGTACAATTACATTGCTTGTCTGGGTTTGCAATCGGAACTTTCCTAGATTGTGTGTCCAACAGAAGTAGATAAACAACTAATACTGATTTCTTAATGTTTAAGATAAGGCACACTACTGACAAATTTACCCTACAAATATACAGGGTTCCAAGGCAAAAACGAACAAAGTCTGGACTGTTCCCTTTTTGGCGTGGTAGTTCAGCAGACATCACAGAAGAGATGGCAGCTAAGGAGCTCAGTAGTACCCAGCTGGACTATAAAGTCTGACTTTTATAATTATTAGTGCAGTTCTGTATTATTTGTACCTCCACAGTTTATGGTAAACCAAAGACATCCTTGGTATTTTTGCTCTTCTGAACACATTTTTTCCTGGCCTCTCCCTTGTTCCCAAACTTAAGAAATTATATAGAGACTCTCTTATTTTTTCCTATGATATAACATCAAATTACTATTTCTAATGCTCCTCTGACTCCCTCAGACATGAACCAGGCGTGTCTTTTTGTGTCCTCTGGAATCACCCACAGGACCAAGAAGGAATCCTGACACTCCTCCAGGGCATAAATAAACCCACCCCAAAGTCTTGTTATACAGCTCTAGTGTTGTGCACTCAAGGATACAGACATTTCAGCAATTTGTTTCTGAAACATCTTCTCTTCAAAGTTACTGTTGTCAAGCCATATAATTTTAATGCATAGTAGATACAAATTTGGGGTAAGAACAAGAGAGTTTTACAAGGTTGCAACTACTCTTGCAAGTGAAATTTGCAAGTATGTGATATTAAACATTTAAATGTTTAATCCTCCATAATTCCCACAGTATCCAAATATACTTGACTGGCACAGGCACTGCTCAGAATACACTGCACAAAAGTTACTTGTGCTAGTTTTCCTCATTAATCATTGATTCAGAGGAAACAGGTTCTCACACTTTAAGGCTTTATGTAGTCAGGAACACCATATGGATCATGCGACACTAAAACACACTGTCACTCTTTCAGCAAAACAATAACAACAAAATCAAAATTAACTTAATTATCTGATTAAATATGTATCTCTGTCCTACCCATCCCGACACTGATACCAATTAGCTCTTTTTGCTGGCTACAAATTCAGTGTATCATTCAGCTTCTGTGAGCTTGCCCCAAAACCCCACATTTTTTTCATAGGGCTCGAGCCAGTTATAAACCATAAGTTTACAAAAACTTGACAAAAGTAACAAAACTTCATATTAACTCTCCCCTCAGGTATGCTTATATAATTGGCAGGGATAAAATAAATAAATAGACACAATTTTCATACCTGTGCTGAGACCACACTGATGCTGTCAAAACCAAGATTTCCGTTGTTCTCTATGACGGCTGAATTTGCATAACACGTCCCCCCATTGCTGGATGATAGTGGTTTGGGTGGGGTAGTCTTATCCTGAGAATTATTCTGTTCGCCATTTTCATAGTCATTATGGCCAGTCTAGGTGACAAACAAATAAGTTGGTAGTTAATTAAAACAAAAACAAAGTAACGAACATAAGAGAGACCAAAAAGAAAAAGTGGGGGCATCATGTTCATGCTGCCTTGCTTTCAACACCAAGTAAAGGTTTAAATGGGCAGCAGTAAACATTTAAATGTTTAAATGAACTCCAAACCTATCTAAGTTCCTAACTTATCTCTTACTTTTAGCTAATCAGAATACATGTGGAGATTTTTCATTTTTATACCTTTATATAGAACCTCCCAAGCCGAACGCTTGACCGTAAGTGATCAATATTGGCTCGTTATTCATGGCTGCTCATCAAATAGAGCTTATTAGCCTTTGTCAACTGTTCCCAAAAACAAAGGGCAACAAATTCATTTTTTCTAATTTTGGTGCAGTTATTACAAACGAGGGACAGTTAATCTTCAAAATCTTCAATATCAGCAACAGCCTGAGGGGGAGATGTCAAGTGAGGCAAGAGTAGGAATAGAGGGCAGTTTCCTTGGCAAGGGATGAACAGAGAGGACCAAAAAATTTGAGAGGCTCTTCTCTGAGGTAAATTCAGCCTCACTCATGTGAGGACACAGAAAACAAATACTCAGATGTGTGGGGAGAAAGCGGAGCCCTGTGCAATATGGATAATTGCAGGGTCACTAAAGCAGGTGTGTGTACCAGCGCATGGGGAAACACAGAGCTGAAGTTACTGAAGGGGAGACTCAGGCACCTCCAGCACAGGTAACACTTTACAGATGACTAAGAGGGTATATATGTCACATTGATTCCTCCTGTCCAAAGGGGAGCTCCAGGGGCAGACTCCGTTCTCTCCAGCTCTTACGTATTTCCACTCATAGCACAGCAATGACTTGGCTGTTGAGAGCAACTAGAGCATACACCACGCTCACATCTGGATTCTATTCCCAGCTCTGCCTGTAACTCCCTCAAAAAAGTGAGATTGCTTCCCCTATCCATATGGATTTTAAATAGACATATCAGAACATGCGGGTAAGACTGAATTCCTCAGATAAAATGGAAAAACCCCACATTTTATTAAAGTATCAAATATCTCATAAAATATAACAGGTACTGTAAGGCAAGACTCATTCAAGTTAGTGATCTCTTTCATTACCTGGTTATAGATCTTCAATATCACTTTAAGAATCCTTTCCACAAAGAAGAGAATATAGAATCCACCAAACACAGCAACTGCTTTCTCTGTATAGTTATCTACTTTGGGGTCAAACCCAAATGCCTAACAGTGAAGAAAAAAGCAATGCAATTAGTCTGTAATCTTAGCACATTTCCAGAAAAACAAACAAGCAAACACTGCACACACACTTCCTAAAACACAGACTGTCTACCAACCATGAGTTTCCATAATGCTGAAATTATGAAAGATCTTGATTTTTTTTTTTAACTTGGATCAAACATTAACAATGTTTTAATTCAGTAGAACTTTACATGTGGAATTTAGAAGTAAATTTCAAGATGAGGAGGGTCTAACCTGTAGCCCATTAAAGTCCACTAGAACTTTATCCAATACATTTCTCTTTCTGTCTAGAGGCAGCATAGCCCTTGATCTTTCCCATGGCACAACCAGACATAAATCTGGATGGCTCTGCTCAAGCAGACAGAAAGACATGGTAGCTAATGGCACCAAAGCCCACCCACAACTCTTTGGAGATTGCAACCCACACGCAGAACCCCACTGCAGCATGTTTCTAAAATTAACACACTTTAGAAATCAGTATGCAAAGCAAATAATGAGTCCCCTTGCTTACCTCTGGAATGAGCTGGAAAATTGCATTAGAAAAGAGAGTACCAATGGCCAAGCCCACAAAGTAGGTTAAAACCTTGGGGAAATATGACTTCTTTAAGAGGGGAGTTAAAATCAATCCCAGAAGTGATGCCAAGTTAATGATAGTCACAGCCAGGAACCCAAATCCCCAAACTGTGGACAAACAAGCAGAAATATAAAATATTTTAGTATAACATCCACTTCAGGCTGTTTGTGATTTTTCTAACAGCTAAACTGGCATGGAATTGGGAAAAAAAGAGTGATTCCCTGGTTTAAATTACAAAAATATAAAAATCTTAAAATGTATAAATACTAAAGGTGCAGAGCTGCAGAAAGGAAATATCTAGAAACACTGTCTAGGGCTTAAAATGGAAACTGTGCTACTGTAAGATCTGGGATAGTCTATCCACTGCTAGTATAATCAGATCATTCTACAGTCAGTGAAGAGTAAAAATTAAGGCTTATTCCAACAGCACCTATAACACAGACATAAGACAAAACTTCTTAGTAGTCCCAGGGTTAGATCCAATTGTCATTTATTCCTAAGGAACTCCAAGATAATAAGTCTGCTAGATCCCAAAATCCTTCCTGATAAAGGATGACTTCTTCAAATCATCCTGAGGTGCTAATTTTCTGTTCCTAACCCTCCTCCTCTTCTAATTCAAAGCAGTTCTGCTGGCTGAAGACACTGCCCATCACTGCTTAACACAATGGGGAAAACCCTTCCTGAGAAGTGGCAAATGCACCAGGCTTGACAGGTGGGCCCGTGCAAACCTCCTGGAGTTCAACAAGGCCAAGTGCAAGGTCCTGCGCATGGGTTGAGGCAATCCCAAGCACAAACACAGCCTGGGAGGAGAGCAGCCCTGAGGGGAAGGATTTAGGGGTGCTGATTGATCAGAAGCTCAACATGAGCCGGCAGTGTGCACTTGCAGCCCAGAAACCAACCGCGTCCTGGGCTGCATCAAGAGAAACATTAGCAGCAGGTCAAAGGAGGTGATTCTCCCCCTCTGCTCTGCTCTTGTGAGACCCCCCTGCAGTGCTGCGTCCAGCTCTGTGCCCCCCAACACAAGGACGTCAAGCTGTTAGAGTCCAGAGGAGGCCACAAAGATGGTCAGAGGCTGGAGCACCTCCCCTATGAGGACAGGCTGAGAGAGGTGGGGGTGTTCAGCCTGGAGAAGAGAAGGCTCCGGGAAGATCTTACAGCAGCTTCCAGTGCTGAAAGGGGGCTACAGGAGAGATGGGGGGCTCTTGATCAGGGAGTGTAGTGACAGGACAAGGGGTAACAGCTTTAAGCTAAAAGAGGGGAGATTTAGATTAGATATTAGGAGGAAGTATTTTCACTATGGGGTGGTGAGGCAGTGGCCCAGGGTGCCCAGAGAAGCTGTGGATGCCCCATCCCTGGAGGGGTTCAAGGCCAGGCTGGATGAGGCTTTGAGCAACCTGGGCTAGTGGGAGGTGTCCCTGCCCATGGCAGGGGGTGGCACTGGATGATCTCTAAGGTCCTTTCCAACCCAAACCATTCTGTGATTCTATGGTTCACTGTAACTTAGCTTCCTTCAGCATAAGCATAGTCTCAGATATTTAGAGTTCAGACACCAAGACTTGTACAGAGCCATACCATAATTATTCTGGAGTTTGAATTAGGGCTGGGAGGCTGGGAGATGGTGGGGGGATGTTGCTGTTCATAAGCATCAGGAAATTGTGCCTCTGTGCATGACTACTGTTTTTCACAGCGACTTCTGAAGTCCCTGTGATTATCAAGGACAGCTTTAAAGGCTGCACGGAAAAGGTCTACAACGCTGCCTCAAGGGGTGCCACAGAACCACAAAGTTATCCACATAGACACTGGGTTTGTCTGTAAAAGTTAACCACAGATGATAATCAAAGGCAACACAATGTTGGCTATATGAGAACAGTTTGGTATAATCCAGAAAGCCACATCATTATAAGCTTTACAATATGTATGTAGAGAAATTACCATAAATTCCTTTCTGCATAGCAGAAACTCGCAGATCAGGTTATGATCTGCAGCCCAACTTTCCCGCAACACAATCAGCAAACAAACACACTAAGCTAGATTCCTCACCTGCAACTGGGATGGCTCTAGTCTGTTTGCACAGTGTCACAATTTTTATATGTAATGTATTTTATGTTGTGTCAAGAATAGGTAGATCAATGCCAGCTAGAACATTCATTTGCCATTTTTGAGAGACAGACAGAGAGGGAAAAACACACAACTAGATATGGGTAGATTCACTAAGCTATACAGGAGACTAATTTACATTAAAATGAATGACAATAAGCTTGTAAATATCTTTTTGAAATCAAGTCTATGATAAACAAATGGGCTTCCAATGCCATCAGGAGTCACAACCCACTGTTTACAGCTTGGGATTATGATAACCTTTAACCCATAAAGGTTATTGTACTAATTTCTTCTACATATCTTGTCCATTTGTATTTTGGAAGACAGAATAGTGTGTGGGAGTCCCTGGGCAGACAATTCACATAAGCACAGTTGGAAACATGCATAGAGGATTTTGCTTCATGGGCAGTAACTGAAATCAGCTGGTCTCCGTGCTGCCACAATACAGATGCATTTTGTGATGGGGTGGGGCATGCATAAATCAACATCTGCATTCAGCACTGGGCCTTTCTGCGAATCTCCCTTCGAAAAAGGCACCACTACGTGCCACAGCCTCATACGCTTGTGCTTTTAAAATACCCTAACCATGGGCCTTGCAGATTTCTTGGGCTGCAGCCAAGGGAGGGGCAGGGAGAAGGCTCCCTTGCTTATCTGGCTCCTGGACATTACTTCTGAGCTGGCAGGATAAAAGAAAAACAAGAGGAATGGTCTAAAAAGCTTAGTAGGTTAACTACAGGTCAAGCTTTCCATATACAACCTACTTAAACAGCCCCAAATAAAAAAAAAAGGAGAAAGACAGATTCTACCCTCCAGTGCAGATATTATGGACTTCTTGAAAACACATGCCCTCATATGGTATAAGCAACCTAGAACAACCATGGTAAATTGATGCCATGGTTTCAGTGATTAATCAATTATTATTCTAATTATTCACTGACACAGCTAAGTTTTAGGAATGATCTATAGCTCTTCATAAATATCATCACTTCCATTGATCAGAATGTCATTAATACTAATATTTCAAAAGTTACGAAAAACACTGCTGTATCTCTGCTCATAAATACTGCCATTAAGCACCTGCTCATCCAACATCCTAACTTTTAACTTTAATTTAGCTGACTCTCTTGGAGCAATAAATTTATTTGGAATACTGAGTCAAATAAATAGGCCATTACAGATTAGATCTTTATCAGTGCAACAAGTGACTTCATTAACCAGCTGAATCTTCCCTGTCCCACATTTTTTACTGCACTGTACAGTTCTGTGCACAATACATACAGAAATAATAGTGAGAAAAATCAAAGGAAGGAAGATGAAGGCTACTCAGACATGTGATGATGTTCCATGTGGAGGGGCTAGCACAGAAGATGACATGAAAGCAGCAGTCAGAGTCTGGAAAGACTATGAGTATTTTTCCTCAGTAAAACAGTCACTGGCTCCCCTGATGTCCTGACTCCCACTTGGAAATAATTCCTCTCGAATGCAGTCTTCTAATAATTTTACCTTGAGTTGCCTTGATACACACACATCCCACCAAGTCCGATTTCCCACTGCAAATCGCCTGCACAAACTTCCCTTCTGCACTCCCATCTTCTCTCTTATTAACCAGCTATAGCCAGAGTCCTTATGCTTCACGGCACGAACAATTATCCAAATAAAACAGGTCAGAAAGACTCTTCCTTTAATGGGCAAATGATTTCAGAAACTACTTAGTTCTTTCACCTTTCTCTAAAACATTTTGAATAGATCACTGCCAAGAGATAGGATATTTGCTTAGATAATCCGCTGACCTGAAATAGCTTTTTAATTTTATGTTCCCACTTTACAACTATATCCTCCTAAACAGGACACTCCTGTTATGTATGGATAAATGCTTACTCTTCCGCTAAGAAAAGGCCACTCCAGTTGCAGTATTAATGCAATCAATATTACACTAACCTTGTAAAGAATGTGGTTTAGACGTATCCACAAAGTCTTCCTGATGATCACAGGGGTGAAAAATTAGCTGTTGCAAAACAGCAGGACATATCGTAGAGAAGGCTGAATTTGATACGTGACTGTCGTTCGGTATCCCATGCAAAGAAAAAATCTCCTCACCAGTCAAGCACTGGGGAGAAAAAAAAAAAAAAAAAAAGAAAATAAAAAAAGGATTTTGCCAACTTAATCCATTAATGTGAAACCAAAAAATAAGTCATACACTGAGAAAACCAAAACCAAGAATCACTATATGAAAATACTGTAACGCATTTTCAAGGAAGGGTACACAGTGTTTGTATGCTGTGCACAAAAACACTGTGATTGCTTCATGTGAAGCAGAAGTGATTCAAAGTATTTTAAGTAAGATAAATCACAAATCGATGAAACATGATGTAAACAGACATTTGCAAAGCCTGTGCCCTATGAACCAGGACAGTTAAATCTTACAATATATTTGGAAAAATAGCTTCAAAGAAATTAAAATCTCGTGTAATTACAAAATAATGGAATTTAAGAGCAGACCAGATACAGTTAAAATCTCAGTGATGATATGTCAGACAATGATTCGTAATTCAGTGACTGCTTATTCATGTAAGTGACCACTTTCACTTTACAACAATGCTTCTTATTTATCTGCCCAAATTAGCTGTTTACAAATGGTCCAAACATTAGCAGCACTCAGCATTTTTCATTCATTTGATAGCAATAATTGTTAACAGCAAACATTGTTCTGTAAAACCACCTCATACTCCAATGAGACAAACTCTTACTTTGGATGTTCACTTTGCCTTCAGCTCAGGGCATAACAGTACCTAACAGCTCAAGGATAAATGTACTTGGCAGTGCTAAACCCGGTCAGGGGCAGGGCTGGTTGCTCTGTTCATTATTTTCAATCAAAAATATAAAAGACAAACTGTGAAATACCTTAAAAATTTATATCTACAGAAAAGTTGAATATTTTTCTATGAAATGTTCTATACAGCTGAAGTCTTTCATCCTACACTTTTTGTTTATTCACATTCATTATTTCTTACAACAATCAATAAAGAAAAAGTTATTTTTTGGGTGTAAACAAATGTGATTTTTCTTATTGCTGTACAGCGAACACATACAAACACAAAAAAAAAAAGTCAAATATTTCCCTTCTATATGAGACATGGAGTTAGAGCATAACCCTCCCTGTAGCAAATCTCAGTGTGGTTGCAAAAGCAGAGCTCTGGAAGCCTTAGCAAATAAAAACAAATGGTCACTCCCCGCTCTTTTCAGTTTTGCAAGCCTTCAGATTCCATAGCACTTCTCCAATAATTCAAGGTTATTATTATTTATAAAGCAAATTCCTTCTAGAGATAAGCCAAAGCAACTGCAAGTCATTTAGTTCAACAGAGCTGCTTCCACTTCTGTTAATAAATATTTTTCTGATACTGTCCAAAAGGTGAAAGGCATGCACACATCAGTTGAACGTGACTACTTCTGACCTAACGTGGAGGAAGAGAACATGCAGGCCAATTCAAGTGAGTTCAACTAAACTACTTGTCTTCAACCCAGTCTAGCGGAGCTCTCAAGCACATGCTTGAACTTAAACTTCAGTTTAAATTTTGTTAGGCACTGAAACCTTGAAGACTCAAATATATACAAGCAACACGCATATACTTTCATGTTTCAGTGTCAATACTGATGTCAAAGTATCACACAGAAAATAAACATCGTTTGATAACAGAAATTTTTCTGTTGTTTTAAAGCATGTTGCCCCATTTAATCTCAGCAGAAGTAGCACAGAGAGGAATCATCGCTGCAGATAGTCTTTAACAGCCCAAACCATGAACCTCTTGAACTTTATGAACTGGTTATGCACCTAATCATGTTACTGTTAACTCTGCATTATGGAATAGTGCAAAACACATGGCTAACATGTCCAGTGTGAAACAGAGAGAGGATAGTTGCAATCTGTAGGAATAGTTCTCATATGGTACCTCTTGTATTACTGGCTCCTAGAGCCATTTCTGGAAGTCCACAGTGAAAAGCTCTTAGAAAAACAAGCCAGTAGGAGCTGAAAATTCATAACATAACTATCTCTAATAAAAAGCATCTTAAACTGTCTCATTCCTAGAAATACAGAATAGATTACTAGTATTTTAAAATACTAATATGTTAGTATTAATATTAGTTCACAAAAATCCAAAGCATATTGTAGGTAGAAAAACAGATTATGGAGAGAAAATAGATCAGACATGTGTCTCATGTAGACACATGAATCAGTAAACTTGAGACTTGTAATTTTGCCTACATACAAACAAATAATTGTGAAATACCATCGGACAAGAGCTCTTTTATGTGAGGATGAGAAACAGTATTTTAATTAATTACTATTATTATTTTGATCAGGGACAAATCCAGAGGATAATGATTTCTATAAATGATTCATTGTAATAAGTCACTTCATCCCCTCAGTAAACTCCTACATACATCCCAGAACTAAAAAGCAAGCTTGCATGAGTTCATTGGTATAATTAATGGATTAATTAAAAGATTAAATCTATTAGGAGCCTTGGATTGGAGCAAATCATGTTTGCACATTGCAGAACTCTGCATTTATCTTTGGAGGATAAATACATGAAGACAGCCACGCTGCTGTAAAAATATAACCTACTTATTTTGTAAGACTGACAGATGATCTCAGCAGAAAGGAAATTCAGCCTCATGGAACAGGAGACTGAGAATGATGTCCTGGCTAAGCAAGTCTACCATCATGTCTGTCCCCTGCTATTCCATAAGCCTTGTCATAACGCTTAGGTGAGGGGACTGGCTGTGATGTGGCTGTCACCCGGTGTTTAACAAAGAGCTGCAAAGAAGATATGACATAACTGATCATGTCCCTGAACTGTTAAAATATCATTTTAAAAATGCTTTCATCAAAATCAGAGAAGACTTAAATCTCTAGAATGCACACAAAGTATTCAGGCTTTTAAGAAATTAAACCATCAACTGGGTTATTCAAACAGATGTTTACTTTTCTCTTGGTAAGGCTCTCCCAAAAATGATTGACCAATATGGGATTTTTTTTTTTAAGATGGTAAATGAAATAAAGTGGTGCCCAACTATCAAGAATCTCTTTACACCAGTATCATTATAAATGAAAAGCAGATGCCAGCTCACCACATCCTTTGAGGGAAAGGATGAGATGGATAATTGCTCAGACAAAAATAATGCAGAGGACCTCTAACTGGAAAATTAACAAAAAATGCTGCAGTACCAATCGTCTTGTAAATATTTCGGTCCCTTCGCTGATCATCTACCATGTTCTTATCTTTGCTCTGCCTTTGTTTTACCTGTAGCTTTCCACATGCGAAGCACAAAGATACCCAGCCACAGCCCCGACCGCCGTTTCTAGATGGGGATTAAATACTAGCCCAGGCCACACCAGGGCTGAGCAGTGGGTCTCAAAGTAGCAACAGCAAAGAAAGAATGCAGTGAATACCTGTCTGACCAGCTTTTTGTTGAAATTTGCTAAAGACATTCCAGAAACAAGACACTTAGAGGGTAAAACAACTGGCCAGGCAACAGCAGATTGTGATGTTGGATCAAGACCAGAAGCCACACTCTGTCAGATCGTTCCCTCTTCTTTCAAAACGCACAAGTTGTAACCAGAGAAAAACTACCAAAAAAACCAAAATCAAAGCAGATACTAGCCTGATTCTAATCTATCTGAAACACTAATGTTACTGGGTTTTGACTCATCTTGAAGCGAAAATTAATTATATCTGGATCGTGAATAAAGACTTTAAAATCATTTTGTCCAAGGGTTTTGCTTAAAAATGAAAATGCATTACCTTAAGAAACAGTATTCAGGCATAACATGTAAACTGATACGAGTATAGATTTAGAAAAGTCAAAGAAGGAAATTGGAGCATGATTTTTAGCACCTACTGATTACGTCAAAGCACAAAATAAAGGTGGTGTTAACAAGCTTTCTTTCCAATGCCCATTTACCTTCCATGTACTTTTTGACCAAAACTTTTGAGCATGTAATTTAATCCTCCAGCACACACGTGTATGGCTATCATATTACAACGAACCCAATGAGAGAAGATCAAGTACAGTTTCATGTTTTTATATCTTTCTACTAATGTAAAATACAGTGAATATACATGCCATCATCTATTATACTGGAATTGCTAATTTCATTAGAAATTATTATAGTTAATTAAGTTAATTATAGTTAATATAGTTAATTATTATAATTAATTTAGTCCTATTAATAGGACTAAATGTATTGGAATTCCACAGTAAAGTGTGAAAAAGCAGTAGTGACCAGTATTTGAGTTTGCTCAGTTACTACTTATCTCTCGGACAGGAAGTCTTAACTTATAAATTAAGAAAAGGTGATAACAGAAAATTTGAAGAGCGAAGAAAATATAAACACAAAATAAAGAGAATTTTTAAAGTGCATAATGAAAGACAAAAAGGAGACAAAAAGCATAAGGAATTGGAGACAGTTCAATCAAAAATTCCAAACCAGTACTAAAAAAAAAATGTTTTATTTTTTTGTCTTTTACAGGAAAAAAACCAGCATCTTCATGGACATCATAGGACATAAGTTACCATATATGCCTACACAAGTATACATTCAAACACCATCATCAACAAAAGAAATCATTTTTTCTTCTCCCTTATCTTTTCAAGCCAACCTGGTATCAAAGGAAAACAGAAATCAAGCATCCGTCTTCTTCTGGCCCACACATCCAAACTCTTTCAATCTTTAAGAAAATGGAACAGCTTCTGGTAGATCTTGTGAGAGGAACGGCTTACCAAAGTTGTTATGAATTAAACCTTATAACTCAACGTTAATATTGGGATAAAACTGAGAGAGACTGTTCCTTCCTGCCAGGTTTTGAAGTGTTGTATCCCCTGTCCCTCACAGATCAGCTCCGCACTAAAAATTACTTTGGGCTTGGATGAGGGACTCTGATATGTATGCACCACCTCCCCAAAATCATTGACATACCTCACATCTGTGAGGGACCAAAAGTCAGGAGGCAAAATGTTCTTACTTAAATGGTACTTCCTAGCTGATGGGGCAGCCCTAAGGCAAACTTTAAGAATACAAGTAACTCAGCAAGAAAGTATACACATTTTAGTATGGTGCCCTAGATATTCAAAATGGACACAACAAGAACAGCACTGTAAAACAATTTTAGTTAAACTTCAAATGCCTTATGAGGAACATGCATTTACATTAATAAGAGTGAGCATTACTTTTTTTTTTCCTCTGTAGCCTGTCTCAGAGTCTGTGTACGAGGGCTACGTGCTTTTCCAGAGGGAAAACCTGAAGGACTGAAGAATCCACTCATTTCTATGCCCTTTTAAAGAAAGCTCCTTTTCATAGCCATATTCAACACTGCAAACTTGTATTTAGCATGTGTGGCTGGGAGTGTTTATGTTTTTACTGCACTGTGTTGGAACAGTGTTCAATTTGTGAGGTTTGAAAGCAGTGACTCTGGCAAACATTGCCATGCTTATGCTGAATACTACATTGATTTCAGTGGCATTAACTTTCAGTTAAACCTCTGGTAAGGGTGAAGACATCAGAACTGCATTCTTTCTAAAACAAAGGGAGCATATCCAAGGTTTGTCTCCTTCACAGAACTAGCCAAAGAGCTACTACTCCAAATGTAAAAAATAAAAAATCTCAAGGTCCCCCAGAACTATGCCTCCCCTGTTTCTCAGGGAGCTGAACCAAACCAGAGCAGTCATCCCTGCTTTCCTTTTGTTTTTGTGACTGACTTCATCTCCCTGATTCCTGAGCATACAGAAATCTCCACCAGCCTCAAAATTCCCCTTCAAGGAAAAAATATTAGTCTAGGATTCTACAGAAATACAAAATCACACAGACTTTAAAAGTAGCAATGAGGTCTGAGTTTTGTATGGAGACATGAAACAGAGTAAAATATTTTTATGAAAAGTGGTATTCCAATGATATTGAGCCAGTAAATTAAACACCATTTTAAACAGTTTTTCTCAGATGCACTGATGAGTAGACAGCTTGAGCTCAACTTAGATAAAAGATGCGAAAATTCATTTAAAAGTTTCTTTGGACAAGTAGACCTGTCTGTAATCAACTTTGCGCTATCACAGGACAATTGTACTTTAACAAGTCCTAAAGGTTTGCTCATACAGCCCTGAGGGGAGCGCTGGCAGATTCTCAAAGCTTGCTGCTGCTGTCCAGATGTTACACGCCCAGGAGAAGCACCGCTGTAAGAGCCCAGCACCGACGAGGCAGAGCTGCTCCAGGGGCACCCGCAGCAGCTCCCCGAGGGACGGCAGCTTCCCCCCTGCCGCAGCCTGGTCGCGCAGGGGACCGGACAGGTACATATGCCCGAAACCCGGGCCCAGCGCCTCGGGAGACCTTTGCTTCCTCCCTCCCTCTCTCTCCCCCCGCTTCAACGTGAAGAAACAGCAAGGCAACATCTCAGAAACTACGGATCTGCCCCCGCCCCGGCTCGGCGCCCTGGTTCCCGGCGGTGCGTTGGCAGCCACCCCGGCCGGACCCCGCTCC
>NW_010138381.1:0-16885 GCF_000699245.1 Pterocles gutturalis
TTGAGAGCAGGCCTGAGGAGAAGGATTTGCGGCTGTTGGTAAATGAAAAACAGAACATGTGCCCACAGTGTGCTCTTGTGGCCCAGAAGGCCAACTGGATCCTGGGCTGCATCAAGAGGATCGTGGCCAGCAGGTCGAAGGGCATTCTGCCCCTCTACTCTGTTTTGGAGTACTGTGTCCAGTTCTGGGCCCCCCAATGCAAGAAGGATGTTGAGCTGTTGGAGCGGGTCCAGAGAAGGGCCACGAAGATGATCAGAGGGCTGGAGCACCTTCTGCACAAGGACAGGCTGAGAGAGTTGGGGTTGTTCAGCCTGGAGAAGAGAAGGCTCCGGGGAGACCTTACAGCAGCCTTCCAGTACTTGAAAGGGGCCTACAGGAGAGATGGGGAGGGACTTCTTACAAGGGCATGTAGTGACAGGACGAGGGGTAATGGATTTAAAGTGGAAGAGGGCAGATTTAGACATTAGGAAGAAATTCTTTACTGTGAGGGTGGTGAGACACTGGAACAGGTTGCCCAGGGAAGCTGTGGATGCCCCATCCCTGGAGGTGTTCAAGGCCAGGCTGGATGAGGCTTTGAGCAACCTGGTCGAGTGGAAGGTGTCCCTGCCCACGGCAGGGGGGTTGGAACAAGATGATCTCTAAGGTCCCTTCCAACCCAGCTCATACTATGATATGATTCTATAACATTTACATACAAGATGCATGAAGTAAGATGCAAGAGCATGTTAAATTTTACTTTGGGGAAAAATTTATAAATAAATCATGTGCATACATGTTAATGGTATGAAGTTGTAAGTGCATTTGCTTTGCTGAGTTATGTTTGCTGTACAGGGCATACAGAACATTCAGCCGAAAGATGCTAGCAAATCACTCAAAGTTTCACATTAACAAAATTTGTCTAGAAGGGAAGATCTGTCTCTCCAGGGACTAATGAAACAAAAATTACCTGTCCTAAAAGGTTTTGCTAGCTAGAGTATTCTGTATCAAAACTCCCCATGTACCTGCCATGCTTCCACAGTAAAAGCAGGAAACAACTGACTGTTTGTGTTTATATGTTATATACAGTTAAGTGAACAAAAAAATATTTTGATAAAGCTTTATTACTTAAATCTTACAGTACTCATTTGGCCCAGAAACATTTCATATTTTCAGAGCAGTCATCAGAAAATTTGCTTCTAAATTGTTGGCAGTAATATATAAAAAGAAGTTGGTTTTCTTTGACTATCAGCAATTTAAATTGAAATGTAAAAGTGAACCTAGCAGTATTATAACCTTGTAAATTCCTCATTCCACTGTTATGTCTGCTATCTTTGGTTTAATTTCTTTATCAGAGTTCCTATACAAGAACCCACAGCTAACAGCTTCTTTGGCTCATCTGTAACAATTCTGAAGGAGTTGAAAGAAGATCAAGGACACTAGCCCCACCAGCCCAGGAACCCTTTCTCAATGTAATGCAATTTTTAAGGGGTAAAATGACTAAGATCAAAGAAAGATTGAATTCCCTTGGCAACATGAGGAAGGCTCCAGGGACATTAGTAATATTCTCTGGACAAAGGAATTGGTTCTATAGTAAATATGGCAACAGCATACAGTCTGACTTGGTCAATTACCCCTGCAGCAGTTTCAGTATATAAATCCATTTTCACAGATTGTTCACCCATATATGCCAATACAAATGTTTTCAGTCAATTAGTTTTGATTAAACAAATCTGTTTTTACAAACTGCCTAGAAAGCTACTTACCATTCCCATCAAAAGGAATATAGTATCATTTCTTTTGTAGTTTTCAATATTCTGAAGATTTCCTTAACATTGCATTAAAACATTTTTGCTAAGTAGTAGCATACCTGGTTTTCCTAGTCATTAAGACAAACACTCATCCTTACCCCAGGAAAATTCAAAACAAAATTAGATTAAGCAAATGGAAAATTATTACATGAACACAGAAGGAAAGATCACTGTGTGATACATAAATATAAGTACGATTTAATTGTGGGTTTATGTTATAAGAGAAAACAGTTTTACAATACAGCATTCAAATTTATAATTCAATATAGAGGATGTAAAACATGGGGAATATTAAGAAAGAACTGAAGGCATCGATTTATTATTAAGAAGATTTTGTAATGAATGCAAAGGGTATTTTGTCCTGAGTGTCTGTCCTTTGTTTCAATGCCAGGTCTGCCTGGAGCAGGGAAAAAAATCTAACTTGTAGACTCAAAATTACCAGTTGATCAAAGCCCACGCTGTATAACACAATACAAAATTTCTTCTGCCCTGAATAAATGTGCATAATTGACAGAATTTAGACTGGTTCAATTACTTAAACAGAAATGTACTCTTCTGATGCATGTCATCATTTAGCTTCATACTGACAATAGCTGATGGGATAAAAACGTGTTCAAAATTAACTACGTACTAACATTTCCCTTAGACTGAACTTTAAAACTTTCCCTCTCTTTCTGGAACTTTATTTCCACTAGCAAACGAAATGTTCTTCTGATAATAAGCCTGGTTGTTAAAATTATTTCAGTTTAACTCAAACTCACCAGCATTGTCTGTGGAGCATAGCATCAATTATGAATAATTCACTTATGAATAAAGACACATGATACAATATACTTCACTTTAGAAAAAAGTGCTACCAGTAGTCATGTGAAAATACTGATTATATTTTAAACCAGAATACAAGCTGATAAGAAATCTATTCACTCTTTCTGTTAAAGCCACCAGAGAATTAAGAGAAATTTTATCTTATTTCTAGGGGACTGGGGAAAAGAAACATTCTAACATTTTTAACTTGTCAATTATTAGTACCTAATTTTCATGACAGCAATCCTTAAAGCAGGAAAAAAAGCAGCATAGTTCTAACAAAAAAGTCAGAACCCCCCCCCACTTTCTTCAGTTTGGCAACTACAACTTCAAAAAGTTTCGATTAGCATAGTAAATGCACCACTGAAATATCTAGTACTTTAGTGATATGTATCATTGTGCACAAAATTATTAGCTTGGGTTTGTTAGCTATTTTTCTGTGTAATTCACATGCTTTTTGTACTTCACATTTACTCTTCATTGTAATGCATACAGTAAAGGACAAATTCATTATGGTTTTGGTATCTTTGTTTATTTTTGCCATGGTTTTGCTACACCTGGCAGGTATCAATGCATAACTGGAAATATCAATGAATGTGAAATGTACATAAAATACTGGTAAGGAACTGTTAGGCAATTCATTCGTAATAGGCAGGTGTATCTCCTAGGTGACATGGGCTGAAACAAAAATTTAGCTTCTTTGTTCTCTAATCTGGCTACCCACAAATTGCAGCATTATACGCAACATGTCAGTTTACCTTGAAAAGTTGTCAACGGCCTGAGCTAAAGTTGCCTAGATGTCAGGATGAGGCATGAGACTGCCATGTCTGTCTGGAGAAAGAGAGAGAAAGAAGTCACGCACCACAAGTGCTTGCTACTTTCCTCAATAAATTTCTAAGTGGTGTTCACCTATTATGGTGGTAGAACTGGTGTAAGAACATGACCAGAAAAATAATATTTTTAAATACAAATTAAAATTATTGTAAAAAATCCCACAAAAATTGGGAGAAATACAGAGAAGGAAAATACATGTTTTTAAACTACTGAAACTGTACCCATTAACTGATCCTTAAAGGTAACTAGAACAGTACAGTACCAATCTTAAGGACTGCTGGTGGACATACAGTTACCAAAAATGCTACAGCTACAATCTAAAAATGAGAAAGTGTAATTCTCTGCTTTGCTCCTGTACACATTTCCCTTTGCAACAAATCTGGATAAAGCACAAAATTATACAAACATTATACCATGAAACAAGAATACAGAAAATTTTCTACACAGATTCAAGTGTTCACTTCTCGCACAAAATATATTAATTACTGGCATTTCATAGCCTATAGTTAAAAATACAGGTTAGAAGTAAATGAACAAACACCATTCCTCCTCTACTAAACCATCATGCCTTTGGATAAAAGACCGTTCCTGCTCTGGGAGCTCTAAAGCAAGACGTTTCTGATGTTGTTTCTGGGAAACTTTTACATACGATAAAAGACAGAAATCCCCAGTATGAGGATAATCCCTTAAGGAATGTTCTGCTTTTCGAATCTTCTTTCCAAGAAAAAACGTTTTATTCCTCTTATAATAAAGGCTAAACTGGCCTCCTGCACTGTCAGACAAATTTCCATAAGCACACATTTCTAACATGAAGAACAAATAGGGCAGAGACTATTCTTTTTCTGGGAAGGCACATTTTAAAACAGTGAAACACTTTCCATACTTAGCTTAGTGTGCTGCAGAAAGCCTTTAGGACTTTGCAGCCGTACAAGGTCTCCAGGATCCATTAAGCTAGCCATCCCAGTTAATCTTTTCTGTTTTTTTTTTTGTACTTTATAGTAATATACATTCACTAATATAAATGTAGTATAAACACATCACCTAATCTTTGCACCCTTTGATACTTTGCACTTAAATTCAGCACGTGCTACCCTGTATGTGCTCTTCCATAAAAATAATCCCTTTTCACAGCTATTCATCACAAACTGGAATAATTAAGGCCTCATCTCCTTAATGGGCAATGGAATTCCAGGAATAAAAAATTAACAAAACAATTATTAATAGACATTTCTCAGCTTGTACACTGTAAACTAGACAAAAGCCTGATTTTTAACTTGGGACTTTTTCTGAAAAATTTCTGTCAATGAAAACCGTTACTTCAAATAGTCCACAGTGCAAATTACTATGTTATGAACCTGCAACATAACATTTTTCCTTAAGGAACTTATTTACGAGGAAATTTCTATTTCTGTACAATAAGAATGCTTTTTATTTTACAATAATAAGGATGATATTGCACTTAATGAAAAATGCTGCTTACGAGTACAGTAGTAACGTCTTTAAGCAAACTCACATTTTGAGCAATTTTGATTTTTTTACATCTTTCTGAATCTTCCCTAAAGATTGTTTTACTGTAATAAATGTTTTACTTTATATAATCCTTATTTACTAAAATTCCTTAGTTCCAAATTAAATAATATTCATAATTAGTATATTCTTAAAATTAAACAATTTGGCCAACACACATAATACTGTAACCAAACTGTCTTGTCTTCTCCTTTCTAATCACAAATAATACCTAATAATTATCTGTAAATTGAGTACCAAGCAACTACAGAGTAATAGAATTTAGTAGAAATACTATATGATACCAATGTTCAAATAGGTGCAGATACACAGTTGCACATTGTGAAATACAAACAGTATTTCTTTTAAAACAGGTGAATACAAGAGTCCATCAGGAAAACAAATAAATAAATTCAAAAGGCTAACATGTTTTTTAGAAGCACCATACACTACTAAATTCTCCCTAATACTTAGCTTTTATATAGTACTTTACATTTTTAAAGTACTATACAAATGCTATCTAGATTAAATGTATTGTCTAAAGGCAGAATACAAATCCAAAGTGAATGGTGATAAGACAAACAGCAACATGGCAGTAAAATGTAATGTAATTACTACAGAAAGAGACTAAGTACTTTATAAATCAACTAGCTATGCATTAAATATAATGGAAGACCAAATATTTTACAAGGGGAATTTAAGATATAAAATTATTACCATTCATTAAATAGGTTTCTATTACCACAAGGAATTGACACAGGAGCTGTAACTGGCTCCACAGGCTTAAAATGCCTAACTCAGAAATTGTAGGAAACATAAGGAAACCACTTCAGTGATAAACAGGCAGCTTATTTCAAGTGCTAATACAAACAACCTTTAAGAGTGATCATTCTTATACATCAATGTGGATTCCATGTTTTATAGACATTAATTCTCTAGTGCCTGTTAAATACATAATAAGTGAACATAGATGAGGTAAAGATGCTGTAATTGCCACATACAGCCAATATGGCAAAGGAGGAGTTTTTCCAAATGGGCAGATCCAGAGGCCATGACGAATCCCATCACGGATGTGATGAGAAGTCCAGGATATGAACAACATCCAGGGAAGAAAGCACCATGAATCCTTAAGCCTGAAAAGGTGCATAATAAACTTTAATGTCAGAGCCACAACAGGAATCACAGTAGAACAATGAAGGAGTGGTCTCTGTGGAAGAGTCAGAGCAGCCTGCAGAAAAGAAAAACAGAATTGGCAACGGCTACAACCATGACAAGAAAATAAGTGTTTCTTGGATGTTTACAGGTGTATCATCAAGTGGCTAAGTGGAAGTGCAAAGAAAAACATACTGTTCCTTTCCACTGTTGATCAAAATCAACAGCACGATTATTTAGAGGTATGACAGCTGTGTGCTGCCCAGTCAGTAGCAGGGCTGAGGGTGCTGGGACAGGCTTTTCTCTCTCTATTGTATGATATGAATCATGCATCCTACTAAGCATTACTGACGGCAAAAGAGGGAGGAAGAGGTATGCTATTTGTCATAGAGTCATGTGGTATACAGAAACCTGTCTAGTCTGCTGCACTCATTAGATGTACTTAATGTCAAGATAATTAATAGGAAAACAACCATACAATATACCTGAAATATTTCATATGCTTTAATGGCATTTATTTCAAAAGTACATCCTGTATTATATTACAGTTAGCACCTGTGAAGTTGTTTTAGTTGGACAATATCTAAAGCAGAACAGTAATTTCCAGTACAACCACAATATGATCTAAGTTACATGTATTTTGATTGCCTTGACACAGTATTCTTTACGGACAGGCAAAAGACAAGTCCAGAAGCCAACATCTGAATAATTTGTGACTGGGTTTTTTATTTTAACAACTTGTTTAATGTTAACTCAGTTGAAAGCCTGACATTTGGTTTTAATTAAGGTGAACGTCTAGCTAGGGAGATTAAATTTAACCAGTTTAAGAAGTGGTAATTATCAATTTAATATACATACTTGAGAAGATATTCTGGATGTCCTTACTAGCAACTGCTACAACTATCTCCAAAAATTCAAAGATAGTAAAAGAAAATTAAATTACAGTATTTTGGATTTCTAAGCAGCCAACAAGTAGATTGTTGTTTCCTAAAGCACAGGAGAAATGATAGCACGTTACTAAAAGATCTATACAGATGCTGACGTAATATTAATTGTCTCAATTCAGATACAGGTGAACACTTGGAAGGACTGAAACAGGCACCAGAGACGTACTCTTTGCACACGATGGTGCATTGGATTGTTATGTTGAACACACCCCTCACTGCATATACTGCAGAAAGCAAACAAAGCATCGCTACAAGACACTAGCCAGTAACTCATTAATGCTTCAGTTGTGTTAATTGTTGCAGGATTCAACAGCTATGGTACCTGACTGTGGGACTCTGCAACAGCGTGATGAAGTTTTCATGGATAACTTAGACAACTGCTTGGAATCCTGTCTTCTCTGTAAGGGAAACTTTGCAGCCTTAGCCAAGAAAAACAGTGATGGTAACTTACGGACTCCATTAGAATATAATAGCCTGTGCTCTAAACAACAGCCAACTTTAAAAGGTGTGCAGAAAGCTTTGCCCTATTAGCTTCCCACCACATGCTTCTCCGTGACTGTCTTGATCAGGTGACAGGATTAAAAAGCACACAAACTGTCTCAACAACTTTTAACTGTAATGGTATGGACGTAACTTCATAAAGTTGGTGCAAAGCGTACATTCTCTACAACTTAATTTCTGTTTCATACAAGCAGATTGTTCACAGATTAAAGTAGCAAAATCTTGTGATCATGAAATTGTTTATCACCTACCCTACACAGATAGTCAGATTTTTTCTTACTGTCAGAAAGAGCCTGACCTATTTCTGCACTTTGAAAAAAACAGTGACAAAGGTCAAATGATTCTCTTCCCTCTGCCCGGTGGAGGTTAGGTGCCAACAGCAACACAGTGAGCAAGGAGAATTTGAATGTTAATTATGTATGCAATTTATCAGCATTAGTGCCAATCTTTATCCAGTTCTGGGGAGGTGATGCTTAAATTTTTTTTTCATACAAAATTTTAGATGGCAGGGTTGTTTGTACAGCAAACCTGAGCACTGAATTTTAGCAGGAGAAAACCGTATTTTGTAATTGCAGTACAGTCACTAGGCTTCTGAAAGGCTGTTGCCCAAGTTCTGAGAGAAGAATAGTCTGTTTTCTCTTTTACACTGTATAACTAGAGGAACATTTACATCCTTCAGTTGCTAAGCCCAAGAGACAGACAGGTAGTTCTATTTGGCAATATAAGCTCTTATACTCTTTCTCCTAACAGGCAAATTTGTTTGCCTTTAGAAATCACCAGACCTTAAAAAAAAAAGACATAGTACAAGACTTTTCTGCCTTAAACCTCCTAGAAAAAGATGATCATGGTTTGAGTAGATTTCGGGGGATGTCTACCATGACAGAGGTCAGGCTGCAATTGCAAACAGAATTTATTCACAACACAAATTAACTTTTCCATTTGCCTACGTGTACAATTAGGTGCAAGATCTTGAAGGTGCTGCTCCTCCAGCCCCTCTCATACATTACAGTGAGCAGCTGGAGATAGTAGACAACAACCGCATGCAGGAGAACCCATGCAAACTCTTTGCTTTAATGCTCAAAGTGACACCATGGAATTTATGTAACAACATGGGCTCCCTCACTCATGTTCCATGATGCTTCATAAGCCTGAAGTCTTTAGTTTTGAGGCTGATCTATAAATTCAATGTTAAATCAATTGTATATGTGTGTGCAAATATTATTCTTCAATTCCAGAAATGATCCAGGGCAGCCCAGGCTGGTCAACAGTGGCACCCTAACCAGCTACGTTATGTATGTTTGCTGGTACAATCTTGTTTGCCACCAGTTGCATTCTCTGTAAACTTTTAGATGCTGATGAGTCTTAAGTAGCAAGCTAGCAATTTCTGCATGTCTGTTCTGCAACATAAGTGTTTGGGCTACAGTCCTGGGGGACGCTGGGAGCAGCCCATCATGCTGCTCTGGTTTATCAGCATTACTGAGTATGGTGGCAGGCTGCAGTACCTTTCACGTTTAGGGCTCGTCAATGAAACGGATTCTTCAAATACGGATTCTTAGATTGTTCTATGCTTGTGTGCACAGATATAATACACAGTAAAAACTATACAGTAAAAACTACACGGAATACAAAAAGTACAAATTTTAAGTAGCAGAGCCTTTGTAGAGTTTAAACTTGTTGCAAAAAAAAATGTGGGCAAAAGGGCAGGTCACATGCTACTTGGTACACAACTACTTGTCAGAGTAAACATATAAATATCACAGGTGACTATTTACCCTGAATACTCCAGAAAAATAATGATGACACCGTGAAAAACAGCCCAACAGCCAAATGATCCAAGCAGCAAGCTGTGTCAGACAGGAGCAGATGACCGGAGCAGTGTGGAGGCAGCAACTGGAGGTAGAAGGCAATACTGCCTTGTGCTGCATAAAAGGTTTACTTCAAAAAAGTAACCCATCATCAGATTTAAGAGTGATGATAAAGAGCTTTATAGATAATTGTGTAATGTGAAAAATACTATTGTTACAAATTAGTAATAGTGGTGTGGATAATTAGATTTCTTAATTTATTAGTTCCTTAGTAATGTGTTGCATAAGCAGTAAACATTGTAGTTTCTTACTCAGTTACTCTCAATCCTGCAATCTAGAGAGGAAGAATGGGACTGAAAATAACAAACACATAGTAAAAGTGTACGCCATGAAGTAATAAATTACACAGGCAACAGCCTGAAATTACGACATGAAACTGAAAGGCACATCATATTAAACTGAGGAAAGAAAAATAACATATTAAAATCAGGTATAGCTAGCCAGGCAGCGGCACAGAAGAAAAGCTTATGGGGATTACATTATATCACAAACTGAAAAGACTCTGATGGCATTGCAAGAACACACAAAACCTGTAACGCATATTTTTTAAAAAAGATAGAAGTGTTGTATGCATTTGACATTAAAAGGAATTAATCTATGCTATTTGGCTCAAATGAAGTCTCAACCATAATACTGTATGCGGTTTGGGATAGGACCCTGTAAAGATCATTTAGGCAAAAGGCAATCAGAGAAGATGAGAAAAAAAGTAAGAGGTTTAGAAAAAATATTTTTGCAAGTTGTTTAGTCAAGAAGAGATTTTTGGTAAAGCATAATGGTTCTGCAAGTTGTAAGAATAATGCTGTTACTGCTGTAAGGGTCAAAAGACCTACACGGAATATGGTTTACAGGTGAAGATCCTTTATTAGCCCAGTTAACACATGGAAGGGAGAGGAGTTTGGGCATCTCACTACCTCAGCTAAATACGTTTGGCTATGAAAGGGTTATTCTTCTAACTGCAACATCCTGTACTTCTGATTTGTAAAACATTTTTGGGGAGAGCACAGCAATCACCTATCTTTTACAGAGAGGCCTTAAAGAATAAGAAAACAGGATCTAACAACAATACTTTAGGCTGGAGATTAGAAAAAACAATTTCTAGCTGCTTGGAAATGGAAACAACACAGGAACAAATTAAGTCATGAAATTGCAATTATTTACTTTGTTTGGGATACTAGGGACAGGCTACACAAGCATTCACCATCATGGAAAGTGTAAGCAGATTTAACCTTGCCTCACTGAAGGCAGCAAGGAGACAGGTTGCCTCCCAGGTCTATGATATAATACTCAACTTTCTAAACAAACATTGGTGAAGTGTGTCATCTAGTGGTCATAATTGAGAAAACATACTGGTGATCTCAAATGCAAGAAAAACTAGCAATAAAACTTTAACAATACTGTCTAATAACTAGCCATTCATTACTTGCATTTACTGATTTTGAAATAAGAAAATATACATTAGAATAATTATAGATTTAAATGCTATACTAAAATGTTAATATTATTGGAAGCATTAATCAACCAAACTAAGTTTCCTTTTCTTTATATAGTTTTATAATTTTACAGTATTTCCATATACAAAAAAAGTATAGAAAGAGGGAGAACTAGGGACTACCTACGTAGAAACAACCCCAGGCACCAGTACATGCTGGAGGCCACCTGGCTGGAAAGCACTACATGAGCCTGCTTCAGCAGGCGGGGTTGAGAAGATGATCTGTAGAAGACCCTTCCAACTACAACCACTCTGTGATTCTGTGAAAATGCCCTCTTTGTCAAAGACAAGGGGGACACTGACCAAATGCACAAATAGGAAAATATCTTTTCTCTACAACAAACAGTGATATTGTATGTAAACAAGAAGTATTTTCCCATTTGAAGTCTGATTTTTACATCCCAACTATAAGCAATAATGCTTCTTGTATTTAGCTCTCTCCTACATATTTTAAAAAAACATTTTGCATGGTTCTTCTTTAATTAAAGGATTACAAAGGACATCAATTTTCCCTCCATCTCCTTCCTTCCTCTACTTCCTAAGAGCTAGTCCCTCTGTCATCCCTGTGAAGAGTGTAACACTACTATGAACAAGCTGGAGGAGAAGAAAGAAGGCAAGACAGTCAAACAACTAAGTTACGCTCTGGTTGAATGGATGAAGGTTGGTATCCTCTCCTTCTGCTGGGCAGGTCCATCTGTATGTGGGGTTGTACAACTTCAGGGATGTGAGAGTAAGTAGTGTGTACGTACACGTATGCTAGCAACACCAGCATAATCAATCCAACTGTGAGGACTTGTGTTGCTGAGCAGAGCAAATTCCTGATAACAAGCAACAGTGGCAGGGCTCTAGCTATGGGAATCAGGAGCTAGCTGGGGGCGAGGAGTGTGTGCCTAACGTATGAACGTTAAGAGAATTGTAGTTGGGGCAGGCACAGCCAGAGCTTACAGAAGGTGCAAATGGTTTGGAGAGTATACAGCAGACTGTTGTGGTCAGGGAAAGCTGGGTATGTATGTTTGGAGGAGGCAAGAAAACAGGAAATATGTACATGTGTGAATGGTGAAGCAGGAACAGGACATACCTAAACCACTGGAGACTGACTGAAAAAGAATGCCATAATCTGGTAGTACCAATCCTATTGAGAAATGCTGTCCTAACAAGCAGTTTTGCAAATAGATGATGATCACATATCTTCCTTAACAGGAGCCAATTCACCTTTTACTTTTATTAAAAAGTTTGACACTTGCTTTATTTTGTTTTTACAACCAACTATATTTAAGGGCAAACTCAGACTGCCTTGTTAAAGGCGACAGCCCATATACAGCTTGTTTGTGGGAAAAATATTTAGGGCTGGCTAAAACCAAATGTACTGCTTCTCAGTAAGACTGAATGAAACCAAACAGCAGCTGGATTACCTACTTTGCAGATATTTCTACCCCTTATTGTAAACAGAAATGGAATAATCCACTTCATAGACATAGTGTGCATGGCAGCACTCAACTGCTGAACTTGGATAACAAAGCAACTATGTGATGCACATCGGATATTGTGTACAAGGGATTTCAGAACTCTTCTATTCAGAGCCTTGTAAGGAGCAGAGCTCAACAGTAGATGTAAAATATTTTCAGGGCTTTTAAAATCATAACAACTGCATACAAACGTAATTGCTGTATCTCTAGTAGAAATTTATCTAATTAAAGTATCATTGGAACTTTTTTTGTTTAGGATATGGTAGAAGAACAATAAAGTAAACAGTGGTGAAGAAAGTAAACAAACACTGATCTATTGACTTACCTTTAACGACAGGGAGCCAGCAAGAAAGAAGTGGTCCACATCAATGACAGAAGCAAGGAAGCCAGCCAGAGTGACCTCAGTGAAGTCACTTTTCTTCCTGAGTCCAATCACTATTGCCCAGGACCACATCCCAAGTATACCGTGCACTGCATTATCGGACAGGGCTCGGAGCCAGTCATTTTGCTGAATGAAGGAAAACTGCAGAAGTCTGTCTGCTACAAAGCAGAATATTCCCAAACCTAGACTAGAAATAACTGAAGCTGCGCTGAAAGTTTGGAGAAGAGCATGTGCCTTTTCAGACTCAGATGCCATGGCAAAAACCATGTCACAGCACACAAAATGTCATCAGGGTATACACTGTGCATTGTCCTCGGTATCATCAGTTGTTCTGTAAATGCCAGAGAACAGAAAGAAAACTATTAAAGAAAAAAATCCATTAGCAAAGCATTTGTTATCACAGATACCTCTGAGCATAAAAAACCCATATTCAATGTTTGCACTTAATCTTCCTAGGGAATTTTTTATTTCCATAAAGATAATTTGTTGACTTGAATGCTACAGCTCTGAATTAAAACACGCGTCCTGTTTGAATTAGAACAAGCACCTATGTAACATAGAATACTCCGACTGCACTTGCTGAAATCTTAATTTTACAAAATAATTTGAAATATGTCTATGATAATACACTGAATATGTTTCAAGATTCCTCCTGGTCTTAAATATATGATATTCATCAGATTAATTCCGTTACACTTTAACAAAAAAAAAAGATTCAATTTGGAGGATTCTTAGGACTCATGCTCAGAAATCCCAAATCTCTCTCTACAACTGTTAAAACTGATTTTCTAATCCATAATCCAAACCACTATTTTCATTTACATACTTTGTAAACATCGTATTATCACCTTGGTACTCCTCTTTGAACAACTCCTTGTTTAGTTTGGAGCCTGGCATATAGAATGAGTATTAAGAACACCAGAACCACTAAATATCTTTACTATTTATCATAAACATGAAGACAACAGCCATTCAGTTAAGCAGAAGTAACTAAAACTAACTCCTTACAGAGCAAAACTACACATGCTTTTCCTCATTATGTGCTCCAGGAGCAAACTCGACTGTTACTTCTTGTCTATTGTCTAACACATTACCTTCATAACAGCTCTTTTTTCAGAAAAAAGGAAAACTAACTAATCCCTGTAATTTTACTTTACAAAAGTTGGCCGTTGTAATTTGAAAAAAGGTGATTTCTTCGGAGTAATTATTGTCCTTAAACAACTGTTTGCTATCTCAAAAGAAATTCCAAAAACAATTCAAGATCTGAAAGAAATCCTACCCTACTCCCCAGAAGCAATTCTATGATACCTGGATTATAAAGACAGAGTACTCATTACAGTGATAACATTAAAAAGGACACTTTTGAAATAAAAATCCTTATATAAACATTGTATTCCCTAGCTTCTTTACATTAAATGCATGGAAGCAGTCTCTGAAGGACAGCATCAATTCTACTGTCCCAACTGTTAACGCTCTTCTGTCTCTCTGGGGAACCATGGAGGGAGACCACAGTTTCAAAGCCTACATCCTACCTAAAAACGGATTATTCCCAAGAGGTTGCTATTTCTGTGCAGTACATTAAATCGTGAAAAACCTTCTTCATACGGTTCTATCCGGTAAATTTTTATTCTAAATGGGCTTTTTATGAGTGTATTAGACTTCCTTTAAAAATGAATACTTCTAACAATATTGCCACATAGTAGTTTATGATTTTAAACATATAAGCTACAGAAAATACAAAATGTTTCTTCCAGATTATTTATATACTTGCTTATTGTAGAATTATCCACAAGACAGGACTACTGGCATTGATCTTTATAGGAAAAATGCCCATTGAATCATTTATTTGGAAAACGTCAGGAAAAAAAAGAGAAGTGAGTATGAATAATACATGGACTTTGCACATGGATGAAAAAAAGTGGGTCAAGTTTAGAGTCTGTTAACTATGACTGTGCCTCTTCTGAAAGAACATGCAGACAAAGTATTTCCTGAAACACAGGAACTGCCATCTCCTGGCAGGTAACTTTACCATAGCCAGTACATTTCTACATGAATTCCATTTTAAGGAACAAATGGCGATCTCCTCACAAATGCTTCTTCTATACAACCATCAAGTCAGATTGGATTTGATTCAAAATTACCATAAAATCTGTACAAGAATCCAATCTGTGAACAGCTGATGTAGCAACCTAACTTTAAAATGCACACCAGTATTTGGAATCAAACTTACTCTGGGACTAGGAGAACACATTTTTTCCATTGCAGTTGACTTATTCCAGTAACAAACATGGTCTATGCCTCAGCATTGAGCCTCTGTGCCTGCTGAATGCAGTCTCCCGCTGTCCAATACAGGAAAGACGAAACACCATTTGTTCCATCCCAAATAAGTCAAACCAGGCAGCAGTAAGAACTCTTCCATCTCTCTGCAAAATATACATCAGAACTGAACAACAATCAAAAATACAGAAAAAAGCAACATATTTTTAATGAATTCCTGAACAAATATAATTGAGCTAAAAAAACCCTTCAGCTAGGGCTGAGAAGCTCTATTAAAAAAAGCATGAAAAAAAGACCATAAAACAAGAGAAGGGCACAAATAAAGATGGAACAAGAAAATAATTAACAGACAATAAACCCCAATGTCATAAAGTCAGAAAATGGCACTTCCAGCCCTTCAAAATATAGAGATCTATTTTAACACATCTTTCCTTGTAACTGTGTGCCCGAAAAATTCCCACCTAATGAAATATTTATGAGTCACATTCAGGGGTATCTTGTTAATTTCATCCCATCAATTAGTGACCTTGGAATAAATAGAGACCTATACACTCAAACACCAAGTCTGTGTCAGTTCTGTGATAGGCTTACACTGCTTTGCTATGGATATTATTAACATGTGCATAAAGTATACAGGATAAGTATCACTACAGACTTAAAAAAAATATAAAATAAGTATGATTTGAGAATCACATATCATTAAATAAATAACAATGCCAACTGGAAAACAAGGATAATATGTGAATGTCTGTCTTTGAGCCAGAACAAAGAACAGGAAGCAAAAACGTGGCTTCAGACTACCCTTAGTCAAGAGCCATGTCCACAGCATAACCTCTTTTTCTCAGCCATCTTTTATAGGCAAAAATGACTGCTGTCTGTGTAAAAATCAAGTCACATTCCCAGGTGCAATGGCGTAAGCATAAATATTCTGCAGATCAAGAGTGAAGTCAGACTAGAAAAAGTAAAACTCTGTTCAACCAAAATAATACCCAAAATTACAATTTTAATATAAAACTAGAAACTGTAATTTTGGGCTGAAAAATAATGATTTTCAGACTGTTGACAAAATATCATAACACACTGTCATATTTTTTATGACCTACAAATCTCAGAAAGCATAGTTGTGGAGCTTACATTCTTGTTAAAATGGTGGGAAACAGATGTATTATACAAGCATGCTTAGAAACCTATGCGTGGCCAGTCCAGTTAACATACTGAGGAAAGATTTAGGTTCGGTTTGACATAAAACACATGCACACAACAGCTGATAGAGTTACACTGCTTAGAGTTGTGATTTCTCATTACATTTTTATATGAGATAAAGCATAATGCATCATCTCTGCCTATACCCACTAACTGCAATTTTGCTGATATATTTACTTGCATTTAAAGAAATAATAAAAGTCATTTTAACAAATGCACAGTCAACATTGTAAATTACTGACACAAGAAGATACTTAGATCAAAGCTGCAAATATGCATTTGGGGAAATAGCTGACACTGTGATGCTTTTCAACTCATGGTGTAAGAGCAAAACAAAAATCCAATGGCTAAAACTATCATTTAGAAATACTGCTCTCCAAAATTTTTCCCCAATTTTGCAAGAAGTTATAGGATACACAAATACACATAGGAAAAAAAAAAAAAAAGGAAAAAAAGGCATGAGCGGTTTATGTATTACCCTCATTAACTAAAACAGCATTCAGATCCAAAACAACTAATCCAATTTAAGATGAAAATACAGTCTGCACGGGTAACTGGAGAGAGGGATGAAGGAAAGACAAGCACTCAGCAGACGGACACGTAAAATCACCGAGATCAGCAGAAATGTCTATGTCTCGAGGAAAGGCTAAGCCTTTTCTCAACAGCCAGCAC
>NW_010138382.1:0-212 GCF_000699245.1 Pterocles gutturalis
TGGGTGCTGGGTGCAATGCTGTGGGGCACCGTGGGTGCTGGGTGTGGGGCCATGGAGCACCAAGGGTGCTGGGTACAATACTGCAGGGCACCATGGGTGCTGGGTGCAATGCCACAGGGCACCGTGGGTGCTGGGTACAGCACTTCAGGACATCGTGGGTGCTGGATGCAATACCACGGAGCACCAAGGGTGCTGGGTGTGGGGCTGGGGGA
>NW_010138382.1:340-1211 GCF_000699245.1 Pterocles gutturalis
GTGCTGGCTGTGATGCCACGAGGCACTATGGGTGCTGGGTGCCAGGCTGCAGAGCACTGTGGGTGCTGGGTGCGGTGCCCCAGAGCACTGCGGGTGCTGGGTGCGAGGCTGGGCGCAGCGTCACCAGGTCCCTGCTGCAGGGGCTGGGGCTGTGTCTGCAGCCCGGGGATCCGTCCCCACGATGTCCCTGTCCCCAGCAGCATCCCGAGGGGCTCAGGGCAGCGACCCACTGGGCAGGGTCGGGGTGCGCACGCACTGACCCCCCCATGCACACCCCTGTGCACACGCAGCCACGCACACGGCTGCAGGGGTCCCAGGGCACGCGTGTCCCCCCGACCTGGGCACGTGTGCGTCCCCCTGTCCTGGGCACGCGGCTGTGAGGAGGCATCCACACATGTGCACGTGCGTGCTCCAGGACCCAGAGCCACTGGTGGGGACATACTGGTGGCACTGGTGCAACCTGTGGGGACCCAGAGCCACTGGTGGGGGCATACTGGGGGGTGCTGGTGGCACTGGGACAGCACTCAGGGACAACCTCTTGCTGCCACGTCCCCCTTTAATCCCGAGAAGCTCCCTGTCCCCAGCCAGCCCTGTGTCCCCATGTCCCCCCCCTTGGTCCTGGGCTGGTGTCACCAGTGCCTGGCGTGGGTTTTGCGCCCAGAAACGCTGGTTTTGGGGCACCTCTGAACCCTGTACATTGACCCTGTACATTGACCCTGTACACGGACCCCGGACCTGTGACATTGGTGTCCCCAGACAGAACAGTGACATCCCTGGGGACCCGTGCTGCATGACACTCGATGGTGACAGGGGACCGCCGTCCCTCTCCTCTCCACACACACACCCACGTGCACACACCCCCACGCCACCC
>NW_010138383.1:0-273 GCF_000699245.1 Pterocles gutturalis
GGCCCCTGCCCCCCGAGTGTGGGCCCTGCGCTGCCTGTGCATTACTGGTATGGCACTGGGTGGCCTCTGGCTTACTGGGGACACTGGGATAGGACTGGAAGGCCTTGGCAGGACCCTGTCCCTCATCTGGGCCCAGTTCTGGCTGGGGGGAGAAACCCAGTGCCCGGGATTTGGTGGGGAGGCGTCGGGTAGCAGCTGCAGCCCCCCAGCAATGGCGTCTCAGCTCTAGGAAGGGCCAAATGTTGGTGACAGCGTCCGTCTGTGTGTCCCCAG
>NW_010138384.1:0-3542 GCF_000699245.1 Pterocles gutturalis
GGTGCCTCCTGCTCCAGGTGTGTTGTTTGCAGTGGGCCCGGGCGGGTGCTGGGCCACACCGACAGCAGGAGGGAAGATAATTCCCCGCGGCTAACTGGCGCTCACGGCGTTTGGTTGCGGCTCCCGCTCTTGTCGGGCAGTCACCGCTGAAGCCACTTGGACATGTGCCGTCAGGAGGGGCTGCTGGAGCCCCCTCCCCTCAGCGTGGGGGGGAGCAGCCCTTTCCAACCCAGCGAGTGCTCACCGGTTTGAGCCCAAGCTGAAAAGGTGCGATTGGCACACTGCCAGCTGCAGTTCACTGACATGCTGAAGTGTTGTGTGATCAGTCATTTCCCACTGTTGTCAGGATGAGTTACCTCTCAAGGTTTAATACGAGTCGTATCCCTCCCACCCAGCCCCTCCCAGGCTGAGCACATCTTTGAAGACAGACACTCGGATTTCCTTCCTTTGCGTTTTCATCTCCCAGCCTCCACAGCTCCTGCCTGCGGACACAATTCCCCCACGGCGAGTGGGGCACAGGCCTCTGTCTCAAGAAACCTTGAACTCTTGCAGCAGGTTCTCCCCAGGAGCTGACGCAGCAGACAGACCAGGAGTTTGCAGCTTCACAAAGAAGGTTTATTTTTAGCGCTTTGCTAGAGCAGTGTAAGGGCACCGTACAAAATGCTTCCTGTCTACGGCTGAGCAGATCTGGAGAGCTCTGCAGCGAGGGCACTGCCGCAGACACTGACCGGGGACCGTGGGCAGGCAGCTGCCAGACAGTCCCAAAGGTTTATCGGCAGAGGCGCATTGCTAGATGTTTGCAGCAATGTTTACAATGACCTTTTGTCCCACAGGGTTTGCTAAGGGACTTCAAAGAGGTTTTTCTTTTAGGATCCTAGAGAGGAAGCAATACGACCTCTCGCGTATTCCACTGAAACCAAGACAAAGTATTTTCTGGCCGATGGCTAAGACTGGCGCTGGTGCTAAACATTTCCCCCAGACAGAATCCCTCCTGCAGGAGACACCCCACCGAGGACAAGGACACCCTCGCTCTTGGTTGCTCAGTGACTCCTGGTCAGGAGACTGGTGGATCTGGGGATCTCCAGCCAGAGGCAGGACGCTTCTCACAGCTCTCCCCACCACATCCTCCCAGGGATCTTCTGTCCTGATCTCAGGAGGACGCTGATCTGATGTGACGAGGGGTAATTACCAAATTAGGAGGAACGGGGTGGAAGGGGAAGGCCAGCGGGACCTGGTGGCCCCTTCCCGGCTGTCAGAGCCCTCTTGCCAGGAACAGCTGAGCCGCGGGGGTTGCGACACCTCGCAGCAGACGCATGCCCTCCGGCCCTCGCCCTGGGGAGGGGAAAAGTGACTCACAAGCCAGTTGGGCAATGGTATTGAAGTTTGGGGAGGTTTGCTTGGGCAGCAACATGCGGGGCTTGCTGCTTACTCAGATCCTCTCGGGAAGCAGAGCCCTTGGTGTGCGCGGGGATGGAAGAGATCTTTGTCACTCAGGAGGCATCAGCAGCCCCGCTGTCACCGAGAACAAGCTGCTTTGTTTTCTGAACTCCTCCCCCAGGCAAGGCAGAGACAGCGGCTCCGCTGCTCGGCCAAAGGAATGGGTCCATCCGTCTGAGGAGGTTCTGGTCTCACCATTTCAGCTTCCTCACCTTGAGGGTTGAGCTCCCACAGAGCCCTCCAGCACAGCCCCTCCCAGCCCTTGGTCACCTTCAGCTCCCACCACTTTAGGAACGGCTGGAACCCAAAAGATATGTGAGAGGTGCCCCAGCGGAGCTGGTGGCACACGCAGTGCCCAGCTGCCTTTTTGATTTCACTGTTGTTGTCATTGAGGCAGGAGAACTCGAAATAAATAAACTATACCTGGGAGCTGGATGAATTTTTTGAGACACGCCTGGAGAACCCAGGGTAAGAAATAAGCTTTGTCAGAAAGATGAATGCCTGAGTAGGGGAAGGAAAAGCAATGCAAGAGGGGTCCCCCCACTGCTTTTCTCTTTTGCATACGTGGTGTTGGGTCTCACCAGCCTTCCCAGCCACCCTCCTGCCTCCAGCTGATCCACACAGCCAGACCGAGCGGCTTCCGAAAAGGCCAGGAGCCGGGGTTTGGAGAAGCCCCTGCCCCTGCTGTCGGGCTTTCACCAGCTTGGATCCTACGCCCCAGCCTCTCACCCTGTCTGTCTCCCAGGCAGGGCTGTAGTGGACAGCCAGAGAATACGAGGAACAAGAAATGCAGCTCCACGTCCCTGAAATGGGGACCCTCTCCCCCGTTTTCTGTCCCAGCTGTCACCACCCCATTGAGAGCAGGAGGACTTGGTCAGCGCTTCCAGGCACCAGGAGGTTGCAAAGGTCATGCCGAGCCTTTGGCAGAGGGCTTGGTATGCTGGGCACGGCTCGTATTTCTGCACAGTCACCTCGGCTCAGCTTCTGGCGAGGCAGAGCTCAGCAGGGCTCTGCCCAGCAGCGCGCTGGGACGTGTCCCCGGAGCTTTCTGCCCTCGCCGCTGCCCGCTCCGGCTCTGTGCAGTGCGACGGGGCAGATCTCAGCCACGTGTTTGCAGCAGCTCCTTCCCCAGGTTTCACACCTAAGGACCTCCGTCTTCCCGTGTCTCTGCCCCCGCCCAGGACAGCCGCCTCCGCCCAGGACAACCGCCTCCCCCCAAGACATTCAGACCCTTTTTCTGCCAAAATTTTCTGCCCTCTGGTCGCAGCATCACTTGCTTGTGGTCACGCTGGGTCACGATCCCCCGCTGCCGGCGAGCGGGGGAAGAAGCTCGGCAGCATTGTTGTCGTCAGTGCTTTGCAGAGCCAGTCACCGCCTTGTTTTCCTGGTTGTTCACCAGGGAGCAGAGCAGCGATGGAAACAAGGGCCTGAGGAGCAGTGATTGCCGGCTCGCCGCCCCGGCTGGACAGGGCGTTTACCCTCCGGCAAGCGGCAGCACCGCTTCCCCCCGGCACCCGGGACTGGCCGCAGACCTGGCGCAGGGGCAGCGCCGCCTCCAGTTCCTTATTCTTTGTGGAGCAGCTGGAATCCACTGGATGAATGGCTCCCTAGAAGCACGTTAGCGATAAATAAGTCGTTACCTACAAAGGAAGATGAAGCTGGATCCGTGTAGAAAAGGGCCAGCCCCATCCACACTGGGGATCTATTCTGCTTGGAGGAGGGCTGGAGGGACCTCGGGGGGAGCGTGGGAATGCCCCTGTGCATTCGTTGAGCTGTACAACCCCAGCTCTGCCTCTTTCGATTACATCTTGCCAGCAGATTATTAAATCCTTTAATCTCTGAGCACCGCTGCTGATCTAGTTGCCTTACAGACATTGCTCACACCACATCTGTCGAAAACCCGCATCCCAGATAAGAGCCGGGAGCCTCCCACGTGGTTGCCGGCCACCTCTCAGCTCCCGTGGGATGACGGCAGAGACAGGAAGAGGGATGGTGGGGCACAGCCCAGGGCTGTGGGACCTCGGCAAGCAGCTGCCGTGTTCCCCAAGGTGACGCAGGTGTCGGCAGAGCCGGGACCTGGCTTTGGGGCGTCCGACCAGGGGGAT
>NW_010138384.1:3575-4293 GCF_000699245.1 Pterocles gutturalis
CTGCAGCTCCTTCCACCCCTGTTAGTGTGGCCGGTGATGGGCGAAGTGGCACAAGATGCCGCTAAGCCATCCAGCCCCGCATCCCAACGGGACTCATCCTCTTCTCCTCGTGGGCAGCTCCAAGGGCCTGCAGGAGAGGCAGCACCCTGCAGCAGCTTTTATTCCTCCTCTCCCAGTCGTCAGGAGGTGCAGCTCATCCCTCAGCCCCTGTTTAACGTGTCTGGGGGTCATTTGGGAAGTGGGGAGTTTCCTTTAACGCCCTGCCTGTGGGTGGGAAGATGTTGGAGCTCTGCGCCCGGAGCTGGCTCCCATACCGCTGCTGCCGTCTAATTATAGAGGAGTCAGCTGCCGGCGAGCTGATCCAGCTGAAATCCAGGCTTGGCAAGCGGGGCTCCCCCCTCCAGCTGCCCTCCCCTGCGATACGGGGTGAATCTCGCCCCAGAACAGTTCCTGTTCCAGTTCCCTGCCCTCCCGTGCCATGCCCGGGTGGTCTCTGCTGCTCTACGAACCCAGAATGGTTCCTGTTCCAGTTCCCTGCCCTCCTGTGCCGTGCCCGGGTGGTCTCTGCTGCTCTACGAATGCTCAGGTCATGGACCAAAAAAGCCAGAAAAGGAGAGACCGGGCAAACCCCAGCTGGTTCAAGCACCCGGCGGCTCTTGGGCAAACGGCCGAGCTGCCCCCAGCCCCGGCTGCATGGCTGCAGGATGGGGCTCGGCCG
>NW_010138385.1:0-3990 GCF_000699245.1 Pterocles gutturalis
CACCCTTCCTTGCTCTGCCCAAGGGGTCAAAGGAGAAATGACGACTTTGATCCGAGCATCCCGTGGCACTGGGAGAGGATGGGGCAGGCTGTGAGCTCCTCATCAGCAGTGGGGTGATGGTTGAAAATCCCAGCCTTGTAGCCTGGCCTCATTCACAGCTGCAGGGAAGGGGTTTGTCACCAAAGGTCCCCAGGGAAAGCCCTGAGCCGTGTGCGGTTGACACCCCAGGGTGCTCTGAGCAAACACTTTCAGAACAGCCGTCCCCACATCAAAACAAGGCCCCGGCCGCGACTCTTAGGGATGGGACAAAGTATAGACGGACTTTTGCCCGAGCCTGGCTGTGCCCTGTGCTTCCCCAGGTGACTCACTCCTCAAGCAAAGCAGCCCAGGAGGGTTTTTCCCCATCTCCCTCACAGCTGTGAAGAGAAGGATGTTCACACGCATCTTCCAAAAGCTCAGCCACGAGCAACCACTGTGCCATGCTCTCCTGCACCCACCAAGCCGCCAGGTCCACCCCGCCAGCCACAAGCCCACGGCGCTGCCCCCAGGCTCTCCTGGCAGCTGGGGCTTGCCCATCCTTCCGGAGCCACCCGAGAGGCTGTGGGCAAAGTAAACGTGCTCCTCGCACCAAACCCAGGGGGTGAGGAGCCTGGCTGAGGAGCACACACCCTGCCCCGCTCAGCTGGCACCACGCGCGTTCCTCCCTGTTTGCTGAACATCTGCACCGGGAGCTGCGGCACTGGCCCGTAGCCGTGACCCACACCCTGCCCTGAAAGCAGCCCGACCGTGGGGTCTGTGTGGCCGAGAGCTGCCGGCACACCTGCCTGCGGCTGCTGGGACCCATCGTGCCGGCTGGAGCTGCTGGCATCGCCGCTTGCAGGGAACCCAGCCAAATCTACAAATTGCATTTGCTCTGGGAGCGTAACAAATCTTGAGCAGTTCCCCTTGAGGTGGGGAAGATGCTACATCCTTTCTCCCCTTTCCGACTAATTACACTGAAACAAAAGGTGAGATACACCATACCAGGAACATTACCAAGCCTTCCAGTCCTCCACCCAGCAGAATTAGGTGGGAGCTCCGGATGGCACGAATACAGATGCCGGCAGCTGGCCTCCCGCTCCTCTTGCTCAACCACTGGCGCCACAAGACAAAAGATAACAAACATCTCTCCTGTCCTTGCGATGGGCCTAGCAGCAAAAGAAAATTTCCAGGTCAGGAGCTCCTGCTGGGTAGCCGGTGCTCCAGGCTGTGTGACAGCGCTGCCATCCATCAGCAAATCTTTGTCCCAGTTGTGAAAACCGGGTAGTACTGGCATGCAGGGTGCTGCACACCCCAGGCACTGCTTTGGGATGTCCCTGCTGCCTTCAACCTGCATCTCACTTCCAGCACTTCTACTCTTCCCAAGGGATGGCATGGCTGCTGGTGGTTCCTCCTTCCTGGCCACCCTGGTCAGCATTGTTCTTCCCTTAGATGCAGTGGGGATGCTCACAACGACTGGAAGAAAGCCAGTCTCAGGAAATTTGCATTTATTAGTATAGATGTCCATCTTGGGTGCCCTTTTCTGCAGCCTCACCGGGTTTGGTTTGGCTGTCCCAGCTAGCTGAGAGACTTCTCAAAGGTATTCCAGATGCCCTGGCCTAACCAGGCATGCAAGGGTTAACCAGCATGCTCCTTGGGCTCAGCATCACTTCACTTCCAAGGGAGCAGAAGAAGCTCTATTCAATGTCTGGAAAAGGTGAAAAAGAGTCAAGTGCTGGAGTCGGTGCTCCACGTCTTCCCAGCCACCGTCTTTCTGGGCTTCATCTCCTGTGAAACGCTGCAGGAACTCTGTGCTGCTTCCTGGCCATGGGGACACCGCTATAAAAACAACAGGAAAAAAAATTAAAAATCAAATTTCAGTCAGTTATCTCTGTTCCCCAGACCTCCCCAGACAGCAGCCGGTCACAGCCGGCATGGGGACAGGGTGCCTTCACCTTCACCTCCTCACCTGCCCATCTTCAGCTGGCTGCTGGCATCCCGGGCAGGGCTTTCAGTGATGTCCAATTTCCTCCCCTCCAAGGCAAGGCTGAAATAATCTGGGGCAGCTGCTGCCCATGGCCTGACTGTAGTGTACTTACCTAATGGTCACTTGCTAATATTTCACCCTTGGGTGAAATGATAAGGTTCAGGGCTGGGTGGAACACGTTCAGCCATCTCTTCTTCGGGGCAAAGTGAGTCACTGCTGTTAGGATTGTGCAAATCCAGTTCGTGTGTGCGGGTTTTGGTGCATTTGTTTTTACCATGAGCCCTTAACCTTCAATGCACAGCACAACCCCATCCTGACAGCTCCTAAGCACTGGCTTTCTTCTGCTCAAGTCACTAATTAAGCAGCAATAAAGGCCAGAATATAACCATAATAGCAGTAACTGTCTTGCTACCCATAGCACTTAAAGCTGGAAGAAAACTTCTCTAGAGGGAGAGCAACCAGTGAGGTCTGCGTCCTCCAGCCAGCACCATCAAGTGGCTGCTCCTCTGCGAAATGCAAGCCCTGCTCAGGACTTTGAAAGGATGCTGTGGGTCTGAGGCTGAGGCCAGAGCCAAAATGGCAGAAGGGAGGGGATGGGCTCACACCCATCGATGCTCGGGGCTGGGTATTTGCTCAGCGTGCAGGAGCTCTGCATCAGCCTTCAGAGGAACAAATACTGCCCTGGGGGAAGGGTGCTGGACACTGCACTGGGGCTGGGCTTGGGACATATGGACATCGCAGCACCTTCTAGGCACATGGTGCTGGAGGTGACCTGTTCTCTCCTGTTTCTGTAAAAAAAAATCCATCTCTATGAAAATACTCTGATAAATACTCAACTCTCTCCAGGATCTGCTTGGCTGCTTGACCATGTCCTTGGAATAAGAACTAGATGCATTTATCTCGCATTTCGCCACGGCGCGTGGATAATTTGATGCAATTGTGTAGCCACCCACACCTTTAATTAATCAAAGATCTTTTTTCACGCAGCACTGTGCAATATTTTGTTTCCTAACATTCCCTGCTCCAGAGTACTAGGATCTGTTGTAACATTTCTTACCCAATTCTAGCACTGAGGGCTACACAGCCAAGAAGATGGATCACATGTGTAGAAATCTTCAGCGTTGTCTCCAGAGGCGATTTCCAATGAATCAGAAGCTGAATTAATCAGAGGCTCACAGAGGAATTTTGGAAAGCAAAACAAAACCGAAAAAGAATGAGCCAATAAACAAAAATAACCTCAGGAAGAAAATAGGAAAAAAGTCAGCAGATTCCCTGTGTTGCTGTTTGTGAAGCTCAGGAAAAACTGGAGGAAAGCTGAGGATCTCCTGCAAAACTAGGGAATGCCTTGCCAGAGTTCACCGTTCTAGGACAGAGCTGAAAAACCCTTCGAAGGGACCAACAGGCCACCCCAACATCTTCACTTTCAGACCTGCTCCTGCCCAGGTTCACACTGCAGCTGCTGATGGGGGACACACGAAAGTGTAGGTAGAGACTGGAGATGTCTGAGTAAGGAAGTGCTTAGAAATGCTCAGACTGAACGATGAATAACTGAAAATCACTTGCCCAGGTTGCTCAGGGAAGCTGTGGCTGCCCCATCCCTGGAGGGGTTCAAGGCCAGGCTGGATGAGGCTTTGGGCAACCTGGGCTGGTGGGAGGGGTCCCTGCCCATGGCAGGGGGTGGAACTAGATGATCTCTAAGGTCCTTTCCAACCTAAATAATTATATGATACCATGAAAAGAAACACCTGACAAACACTTCTCTACCCCTGAGACACCAGCTCACCAGTTTGTGTGCAAAGAAGCGGTTTGAACACCCTTCTCTCTGTCCACCCCAGCCAGGAGAGCTGGGACCTGGGGACCAGGGTGGGGATGGGCAATGGGGGCACAAGCAGCGAGCCTGCATGGGCACAGCATGGCCCTGGCATGCAGACCCTGCCCAAGCACTGCCCACGGGCACACCCCTCCCCACTGGCCAGCCAAGGAGG
>NW_010138385.1:4024-4270 GCF_000699245.1 Pterocles gutturalis
CGCTAACTGTTCCCCGGGCACGCTGTGGCACGTGCCTGCCCAGTGCTGGGGGCTGCTCTCACGTTTGGCCTCCCCCAGGGTGGAACCACATGTGGGCCAAACGAGTGGGGTGAGCTTTTAAATCATGCGGCAGCAAACTGAGCCCCAGCCAGCCCACGGCCTCCAAGCCAACAGCCCGTGGGGACCCCCAGGGCAGAGCACCCCATGTGTGCACAGCACCCTGCGGAGCCACGCAGGTGCACAGCG
>NW_010138386.1:0-1943 GCF_000699245.1 Pterocles gutturalis
TTCGGCGCGCTCTTCTGCTTGCAGAGCCGAAGTGCTGGGTGGAGTATTGCTAAGAAATGCCTTGGGAGATTCACGGCCCAACATTTAGATACATAAACCTGTTATTTCTCACTAGCCTGCTTGAAGCATAGCTGTGACCACCCTTCCCTGCTGGGGAAGAGAGCTTGTGCACTCTCTGAAATTTATCTATATTTCTTCTTCATATTTTGTTTGTTGGTGCTTCTTTTTCACCTCTTCTGAAACATTGCTTTATATTAGACTTCTGGGTTTCTTGCTTTGTCTGTTGATTATATGTAAAATTAAAAAAGAAAAACCACTACTCCGCACTTAAACTAGTCTGCCCCTTGATTTCAAGGCACACAAAAGACCCAGACGTGTGGGAAGATGCTCGTTGGGAGCTATGACTGAGATGGGAGGAGTTAGCATGGTTTTGCATCTCCTTATTTGTAGACTTCTAGTGAAGTCGGAGGAGATGTTTGAATTGGGAGCTTGTCATTTCACTGTGATTTTGTGCAGCCTCATTAATTAGATGTCTCTTCAGGGTCATTCATAGGCAATTCCCTCCAAAATATTAATTAATCTATATTTTTGTAGTACCTTGCAGAGAGAAAGAGCATTACTGCAGGGTGCTGATATTTTTGTCTTTGCTATGTCTCTTGGGCTTTTTACTATGTAATGCCTAAGATTTTTGATTCTTCTAACCAATTTTGTTGAATTAAGTGACCTGAACTTTCTGGTGACCTTTCTACAAATTGAAAACTAGTTAGGTAGCTGAACAGGCTTCAGAGCATGATATAAAACTGCATGAGGTGTAATTTGTCTGAACTTCTAAGTTTGCAGCAGTAGGTACTGTAACCTTTTTTTTTTTTAAATTGTGTTTCAGGTTCGGCTATTCTGGCTCTATTCTTAGCTGGCTATCTAGCGCAGCAGTATTTACCGATGCCCACACCGAAAGTAATTGGGATTGACCTCGGCACGACTTACTGCTCTGTTGGTGTCTTTCTTCCTGGAACAGGGCAGGTGAAGGTTATTGCAGATGAAAATGGGCACAACAGCATACCGAGTATAGTCTCTTTCACAGAGAGAGATGTGTATGTAGGATATGATGGCCTAGAACTGGCTGATTCAAATCCTCAGAACACCATATATGATGCAAAAAGATTCATTGGGAAAATCTTTACTTCAGAAGAACTGAAAAGTGAAAGTAGCAGGTATCCTTTTAAGGTAAGTAGCCATCTTCTTCAGTTCTCTCCAATCTGTAGGAAGTTTGAAACATGTAGTAGGTGACCAGATGTTCTGACCTTGTGTTACTTGGCTAAATCTAATATGCCTGAAAACCATAAGAGGTATCCAAAGAGGGGAGGAGGAAACGGTTGTGCAAGTCCTGTACCTTTGTGTGAGATAGTGATTTTCCAGAGGGCCCTGTCCTCTGCTGTGAAATATGTTTCTGGGTAACCTTCCAGCCGCTTCTCTTAAAGTATAAATTTCAACTTGAAATTCTAACTGTGCTTTGCTGAAACTTCGCTTCTGCCCTCACATTCTAAAAAAAAAACCAAACCAACCAAACAAAAAAAAAACCTCCCGAAAGTATGAAAGTAGTTTTTTTCTTTTAGCACTTTTCTAGCTTACTTGGCTAGCAGCAGATCTTGAAAGCTGCTTTTTAAAAAAAAGTATTGCATTAATTTAACACGGTACAGTATTTGCTGAGAAGAGCAAATTTTCAGGTGTTGCAAATGGTCTTTGAATTCTTTACTTTTGTTGTAATTTTGACCCTGGCTAGCAGAAAAACACCACAACACCTGCGCATTCACCCTTCCCCCTCCCGGGGGGTGGAGGAGAGAATTAAAGGGGTAAAGGGAAAAGAGGCTCATGGGTTGAGATAAGATAAGTCTAATAATTAACTACAATAAAATGGAAAATAATTATAATAATGATAATAATAA
>NW_010138387.1:0-6586 GCF_000699245.1 Pterocles gutturalis
TTTTTGACGCGTGTGCTCTTCAGAGCTCTCAGGTTTGGCCCAAGCCACCTTCTGCTCCAGGTTAGACGTGTATCCATTGGCACTGCATGAGCTGAGCTTTGGATTAGACAAAGTGGGCTGATGGCAAGTTGAATACATGTCACAGTGTGCCCTGCCAGCCAAAAGGGACAGCTGTGTCCAGGGGTGCACTGAGCACAGCCGGCCGGGTGAGGGAGGTGACTGTCCCCTCTGCACTGCACTGGTGCGGCCCCACCACCAGCACCGTGTGTGGTTTTAGGCGCCTCAGTGTTAAGAAAGACATCAGACTGTCAGACTGCGTCCAGAGGAGGGCAACCACGATGGTGAAAGGCCTTGAGGACAAAACTGAGGTGGAGCGGCCGAGGGCACTTGGCTTTTTCAGCTTGGAGAAGGCTGAGGGGCGACCTCATGGCAGCTGACAAACCTCCTCTTGGGGGGCAGAGGAGGGGGAGGTGCTGATCTCCTCTCTCTGGAGACCAGAGACAGGACACGAGGTGATGGGACGAAGCTGCAGCAGGGGAAGTTCAGGAGGTTCAGAAGTGGTCACAGCACGAAGGCTGACAGAGTTCAAGGAGTATCTGGACAACAAGGTTAGTTATATGGTTTATATAGCAGGTGGTCCTGCAAGGAACAGGAGTTGGACTCACTGATCCCCATGGGTCCCTTCCAGCTCAAGATATTCTGTGATTCCATGTATTAGACCAAGCAGATGCCAGATGCCTGTATTCAACAGTCATTCTTTCCCATCAGATGACACACAAGACCACTTCATTACAGAGATGACACTGAATTTCCCTTGCCCTGCTAGGTGGGATAACAATAGGTTAGCTTCCTCTTCTGCCAGCTGTCTGTTCAGCTTCAAGATTTCAGAGGCTGAAACCAACAGAGGAACCACATAGAAACCAGACCTAAGCAAGACCTTGACACACAGGGAAGCTGGGGGAGTGGACAGAGATGGCAGCAGAGTCAGTGGAAGAACCAGGTCAGGTCTGGAACTGGAAAGCAGATTAAAGAAAGGTAATGAAGAAACAGCCCAAGAGAGGTCTGTAACTATTTGCGAACATCAGTCAATAAAAGTTTTTTGGAATCAGACCTCTGCTGAGCATTATAGTGAAATTCTCACCCAAGTAGGGATGAAATGTTTTAGTCTGGTTGGAGGCTGATGCCATCAAGAGTTTCATCGAGAGAACAGCTGTATGCTCCTTTCCCCAGCTAATAACTTATGAATATAGTGACTCATTTAACTGCATCTGACAAAAGGGCAGCTGCAGACAATTTCCAAAAAACTTCATGAAAATACAGCCCAAAATTAAAGCTGACCTCATGCTACAGCTCTGAGGCAATGTGAACTGTCTGACGGCTGAACCAAACTCCAGACTTTCTGCTGCTCATCAGTGTGCAATGAACACTGCTGCATTTGAAGTACAGACATTATCCATGAGCAAAATCAAGGGCTTTGGTTTTAATCACTTTCAAGCAATGTTGGAAGCTTATTTGCCATTTCTGCTTTGAAAAACAAGACCTAAACAACACACACAATTGAACCAAGAGGACACAATTTTTGCAAAAAGAAAAAGTTTCTTGCATGTGTAGGTGTATAAAAGCATGGAATTCTGTGCTTTTAGGCACTGTTGCTGTAATAGAGAATCATGGGCAATTCTATTTCAGGCTACTGTAGGTGTATGGTTTTGATACCCAGTCACAAGTAGCATGTACCTCCTGCCTTTACAGAACTTGCAATTAATTTGGTATTAAGGGCTAGAATCCTAGGTTAGCCTGTTTCTCCCTCATAGTTATGTTTCAGTTCTTAAGAAACTGATTAGCCACAGGAGCTACCACAGGCAAAAGTATCACCTTTTTTTACTACTAATTTAAAAAAGCAATTAAGAGGCCATAACCCTTTGCATTCCCTAGGCATTATGAGAAAAAAAATTAACACCACTACCCAATACAGAATTCCTATAAAGTTAAAACTTTTAAAAGGATTTTCTACTACTGTTAGACTAACAAAGCTGATTTTTGAATTCCAGTTCATGATGAGCACCAATGATCACCCAGTTACCTTGTACATGTTACAGTGACTTGTTTCCCACAGGTATTCAAGTGTAAGAGGCCAATTCTGAGAAGCAGAAATACGTGGAGTTTCTTATTCCCCCTTCCCTGTTACCATGTTGTTTTTCAAAACCCAGAATCCTCTCAAAGAAAGGAAGACAATAAAAGAGCGTAAACTCAATCCTAATAAAGAAATTGACATTTAACGTAAAACTGAAGTAGTTTTGCCTGTAATAACAAGTATTTACAATATTCTGTCATTATAGCTAGTTTCATCACTTGTAACATTTATGCTGATGCTTCAGTTCTGAAAAGCTTTTTTTGCTTCTTCCTCTGAATTTTGCGTAGTTTCTTTTTATCTTTAACAATTGGCTTTGACTCTGGTTTCACGAGCTGTATTTCCACTGGTCTTTCTTCAGCTGGAGTTTCAAAGACCACTTCAGTGGGATCTTCTTTAATAAGGACCTTACTCCCTTTCTTCTTAATTTTTTGTACTTCCTTCACTTGCTGTTTCTCTCTAAACTTAGCCGCCACTGACAATCTTATCAGCCGTCGATGCTATAAAAATAAGAATTTAAATTACATCAGGTTTCAAATAAGCAAGACGAAAGAAATCAGGTATTAAACGAACAGTTGGTAATTTCTCTGCTTAATTGTCAAGCTCCTCAGTGTAATGCCATCTTTTCAGTGACATGAATTCTGCATTCATTCAATTTTCACAAAATTACTCTGTTCTCAAACTGGGATCAGTTAGGGCACTCTTTTCTACAAAGGGTCCCAGGGAAAGGCATACGTGATTCTCCTGCACCGACAGGCTGCAAGACTGGTTTTCAAATTAGTTGCTAAATGAAACAGAAGCCAAAGACAAAGCTGCTCACCATATTCGGGGACTGGTAATGGGGATTTTCATACAGAGTTGGTCCTCCAAAGCTACCTTGGAAGATTTTTATGAGGTTCAGGACAAAACGAGGCCCAATTTCTACTAGAGATGCATCTTCTTCTATTATCTGCAATAAAAAGAATACTCTCTTCATTTCTCATGGATCAAATCAAAGTATATGACCTTGTATGCACCTTGCACACAAACTAATTTAAATCCAAGATACAATGCCACTGAAGCTGATAAGCTAGACACGTATAAAGACAATTCTGCATATAAAGCAGTTATTTTAGGTTCAAGCAAGCGCTTAGAAAGTAAGCTCCAGCAGACTTTGGGTCAAAGCAACAAGCAAAGTTAAAAGGCAAACAAAGCTTAGGCTTTGGCTAGTACTTCTCATTACAGAGAAAAACATCACAGAATCACAACTAAGAGAATGCAAGATGAAGTACACAGAACTTAAACCAGCTCTCTCCAGAGCCATGGGAGAAGGCATTTTAGGACACAAATCACTTTGTGCAAGCACTAGGTGTTGGCACATCCTGATAATAATGATTCCTCTCATTTTATTTTAATTAATGGATTTTATATGGAATTATTGCACTGAGCTCCTCTTGAAGAACTAAAAAGAGATCACTAACCTGGTAATTCCGAAACCAGATCCTCTCGTCTGTAACGGTGAAGGTGAAAACATGATCTACAAAAGGCTGGCTTTTGGGGTGATACTGTGGTGTACTAAATATCTGTAATAAAAGGCAGTACTTCTAAATATCTGTAACTTAAAGAGGCTAAACATAAATGGCTCATTTTTAATTCATTTTAATTTACTAAGATCCTGAGCTCAGGTTACATTTCAAAACTCCAAGCTTAAGAACAAGTGTCCCAGTGATTTTAAGCACATGACCTTTGAAGATTTTTTTTTGCAAGTTCAGAAGTGTAAAACTACAATTTAAAATACTTGAGATTTTTAAATATGTTGCCAGAAAACATTTCCAATGAGGAAAAAAACCCGACAGCCGAACTACAGATTGACCTGAATAAACAGTTCTTTTAGCAGGGCATAGTGTGGCTCCTTGTCAAATATCTACAAAGAAAAAAAAAAAGTAATTTTACATACAAAGCTGAATGCAGCAGTCATGCAAAGAAAACAAAAGTGTACTCAATTAAATAAAACCTATACTCACTGGGTCAAAAGACAAAAGGGGCCGTGAGCCCCTTAGGCAGTTTCCTGTCATCTTCAATTCAGCCAGTGTGTGAACTAGAGTTTTATTTTAAAAAGATCATTTTAGTACTCACAGAAAACTGTACAGACAAGAAAGCAAGAGTCCAAACACAGTGATGTCAACCAACTTACTGTTCTGCACTAAGAATTTAGCTGATGGTCCCTGTGGTGTATTTGAAAGCCTGTGGGACAGGTAGTGGGAAGACAGAAAAGAAAAATGTTAACAGCAGTCAGAAGGCATGCTGGATTTCTATAGTACGTTCTAACCAATTATTTCTGTCTTGAAGTAATTTCAGATGCTTATATAGCACTACTGAGTTCCTTTAACATACTTTTAAGCACTTCCTTTCTAGACAATTCTGTAAAATGTTTCTGTAAACAGCCTAAAAAAGCTGGTCATGCATTGCAAACTTGCACTACCCACAGAAGTGTGGGATTAGTACAGATTTAACTAAGCAACACTATTTCATGCACCTTCGCTATTACTGTAAGAAACTTTAGATAGAACAGAAGCATCCCCAGCTATACATGATGATGTAAGAAAACATAACATTTCCTTACCACATATAGAGATCCTGTTTCTTTTTGGCTTCAAAAAAGATGCACTTATTGCAGTTTTTCATTTCACACACCTACACAAGACAAGTAAATTAGCTGTTTACAAAATTTTGAAGACACTTTCAAAAACTTTCCACGTTAATCCCTAGTATCTTCCCCCCTCCAAAATATAAATTCAAAAGCAAAGGTCTCTTCTCAATAAATTCCACCTACTGATCCCCAAACTTAAGCTGAAGCAATTGTTCAATTGAAAAATGTGAAGTATTTATTACCAGGAGTAAAAAGTTCACTAAAACTACAAGCAATGTAATAAGCTCTCCAGGATAAAAAAAATTAACACAGGAGCTGTGACAGCCAGAACTACCAATGTCCTGGCAGTTTCATCTGCCTGCATATTTGTTCCTTGCTTGCTTCACGTATAAACTGTAATACACTTTTCACCTATATAAAAAGGCACATTCTCTTTTATTTCTCCACGATGAAAGTCCATGTTTAATAAAAGGTTTCATTTTGGGTTTATTAATCAAAAGTCAACTTCTTGTTTTAACATAAGCACTTTTTGAATATCAGTAATTTTAATCTACAAAGTTATACAGCTCCTGTAGGTAGCAGGAGATCCTTTGAACTTGGCTGCCCTTTTCTCTTGTACATTGAATTTCCAGAAATAAAAAAAAGGACTAGTTAAATCCTGGATTACCTCATTAATTACAAACAACTGGTCTTTTCGGTCCATTTTAGTATCTGGAAGACAAGAACAACACTTAGAAGGTTGAAAAACCAATTGAACACAAGAAGTCTTTTAACAGTCAGTCCTTTTACAAAAATGTCTCCAGGTATAAATTAAAGATTAAAAATAGCTATCAAGTTGTTTCAGCCATGTTATGCAATAAAGAAACACAGCAACAAAAGTATCTAGTCACTTACAGGACTGAGGCCATAGGAGTAATTTTCTAGAAAATATTAAGATACAACCACAGTCGCTGTATTCATTGGCTCAAAAGCATTTTGGTGTTTGTTTAAGAAAAAAGTTTAATCAAAAACAGTGATATACAACATTTTTTAAAAGAACAGGTTGTTAGAAGTTCTTGGTTTAAAACTATTCTAAAAATCTAAGTTAGGGAACCGTACCTGCTTTAGAGTGAGGCATCAATGTCCTTAAATCTTGCATTAGGTGCCTTGTTCTGAAATTAATTCCACGAGAAGAGAAAATGAGCACTCGCTCTTTGTTTTTCCATTTACCCTAGGAAAAAGACACAACACAGGGGCATAAGTTTTAACATGAAGAAGTATCATCCATCCTGCTTCAGTGTGTTCCTGCGTAAAGCTTTTCACTCTGCAAAACACAAAACTGTTAAGAGGGCCACATGCCATACTTTGTCCCAAAAATGCGTCCCTCCTTCCCTTCAAAATGACCTGAGCTAGTCTTGGAGGACAATCTAAAAAAAAAAAGCCTGTGATGAGATCTCAAGACTTCAGCATGCTACTTCTTGGTTTTCTTTTAAGCAAATTACAATTATTGAAGCCTCCTCAGAATGATTCCTAAAGGAAACAGCCGTGACTTCCATGTATCCTCGGCAGGTAACACAACTCTCTAAAATACTTTTGAGATTAAGGTCACACAATTTATTCACATTCACCAGAACAATGCTCTCACTGTACTTACACAAAAATAACATACTATCGCTTGTTACTTTTATTTATGTTGGGATTGTAAAAAAACATCGTGAATAAGCCTCCCTATCCTCGCCTAGCACCTGGGTTCCCCCCAGACCCCCACGTCCCAGCTCCCCAGCCCCGGGGCAGCGGAGGCGGCCAGAGCCGTTCCCCGGGCGCCGCGCACCCCTCGCGAGCAGCTGCAC
>NW_010138388.1:0-10285 GCF_000699245.1 Pterocles gutturalis
GGCGGTGCGGGCGGGCACTAGAGGGCACTGATGCTCTTCGCGGACCCGCCACTCCTCAGGGCGCTGTGAAAAGCCGTTTTGTTACCACCAGCATCGCCGACCCTCCCAGGGGAAACGGGATTCAATCTCTCTGCGGTTCGGACTAACGCTCAGGCAGTTTGTCAGGATTAGCATCTTTCTAGTCGGTGGATCGCGTTACCTTCGGCGGCGTATTTACCGCCTTGGCGCTCACTACAAAGTTTTGGAATCATGTAACTCGAGATTGTCTGAAGAGTGGCACAGCTGGAATCTAGGTGTAAAATAAACAGCTCGGTCCTCTCAGCAGCAGTGGTTTTTAAGGGGTTTGCTGTCTCTTTTTTTTCCTTTTTCAAAGATAGTGTCAGTTCTTGCTATGCCAAGAGAAAGAGTTTCAAGACAGAAAAAGTGATATGGCAGAACAAAAAATATTTATTTAAAAATATTGACATGCTTGAGAGATTTTGCAAAGACATCCTGATAGAAAAAAAAAAAAGATATTAGGCCAATTTGGTCTAATTTTACCCATAGACATCTAGGTCAGTGGAGCTTACAACTGAAGAACCGAGAAAAGTCGGTTGGTCCAAATAATTTCCCTGTATCCTGTAGTGCCTTGGAATGTAAAAGAAAATGTTATAACCCATCATTGCAAATGGTGCCCAAAAAGGATATACATGACGGTTTCAGGCTTGGAAGGAGCCTCATTTCCATCTCCCCTATTCTGATGTTCTTCCCTAGATATCCACTTTGGGGTATTGCTGAAGGCAAGCTGCGCAAATCTTTTATTTGACTCACAGACCAATCAAATTCCTGTATATAAGTAACATATACTCTAAGCAACAGAGTGCAGAATTTTATAATATTGTATTATAACCACTTGGGCAGATACGCAGCCAGGGAAACTGATATCTCTAATAGAAATTATCTACAACTTTGATGCCAGAAATGGGCAGCATAATACCATAATGGTCGTACAATTTTCTGTCAATCACCTGATTTAAGATATTAATTAAGAATTATCTTAAAGTAACAACTCTTGGTGAGAGAGTTAGTAACTACTGCACTGGAAAATGAGCGCCACTTTGCTGAGGAGCACTGTGTTGCAAAGAGCAGTCTGACACCCATTAACTGCCCATCCTCTGTATTCTAAAGCAGGGAACATGCCTTAAGCTGTTAGATGTACTCAAGGCGGGTGGAAAAGTTAGAGCTGCCAGTCGTGTTCAGGGCCCTCCAGAGAACATTACAGGGCTGGGACATTAGCAGTGCCTTGCAAGCCAGCAGGAAAAAGCAAGTATCTGGAGCAGCCAGTCTTGCTGCTGAGCAGTGCCCTTGGGGAAGGTGACATTATGGTTAATTTTGCTTGACAAAGGCATAAGGTCTTCTTCTGTAACTGCTTGGGTGGTGTGGTGGCTTTCAGGCATCCCAGTCCCACTGAGCTCTGCTGGTTCCATGAGCCATAATTTAGCTCTTCAATTTTAAAGTGCTGGCTTAAGCAAATTCTAAGGGGTTTTTGTGTTTTTTCTCCAAAGTTTGGCAATGAGTAAGAGCCCTCTCCCTTCTGAATCAGCAAGAGTTCATCAGAATTCTTCATTGTAATGCAATGGCAGACAGAGTTGCAGTAGTAGAAATCAATGTAAATGGATTAAAAGAAAAGGACCAAGTAACTGAATGTGAAAGAGGAGCCAGGATTTTCCAGAGTGATTGGTGAACAATGCAGCCATAGGTTTCCAAATATAATTGATTATTATAATGATGATTTAATAGTTCATCAACAGTTAGACTGTATCCACCTTATAGATAAACTAACATAAACTGCAACTGTGGATCATGAAGTATTATAAAGTAGACAAAACTGAACAGAACTTGAATGTAAGCTGTAGGAAGTACCTACCTAGATGGTAATTACACTTAAGCTTTCATTTAATCATGTTGGTATGGTTTGACGCTGTTCCAGTCGACTCCCAGAGATGCTATGGAGACACAGGCCCACACAGGGACAGAATTTCCATGTTTGTGAACTTCACAGCACCAAGTATTTAGCTCTGTTATCTTTGTACAGTGCAACTGGTGCAGGTTTTCTTGCCCTGCCAGCATGAATCAGTGCTACCCATGGGTTAAAGACAGCTTGGCTTAGATGTGCACAGTTTGTTCCTTGCTTCCACCCTCACACTAGCAAGTGGGATAGAGATTAAATTTATGGTGTACCCTCTTGCAGCCACCATTTCTTTTCATGTGAGCTCCTGATCACACAGAGTCTATGCTAGCTTGGAAAACTAAAAAGTTCCCTAACTTGATGTCAATCCCATTGATGAGCTGCTTCTTCTGCACTGTATTTTAGTACTCTTCATTTTCTACAGTGCAATTATCAGATATTCCATTAGAAAGTATTATTTTTAAGGTTAAGCTGGTGCCATAGAAACTCTGGTTCAACATAATTTTTATCCCAGTGAGGCTGCTGGTATATATTTTTAAATAAAATAAAACTTCAGAAACATATTAATTGGTCTCAGTGGTTAAGTTAAATAGTTAAATACATGCATACATATCATTCTGCCAAGGATAAGTCATTAGTTCAGTATAAACCAGAAATGATAGCTCTATTTGAATCAGGAGACTAAACCCTATTTCCATTAATGCTAACTGTTTTATTAATACATGCATGTGTCGGCATTAAGTCATAAATTTAAATGGTCTGTCCATTCTTGATTTAAAGTAATTATCTCAAAGATCTTGGCTCCTGGATGAATAACTGTCTGACTCCTTTATCAACTAATTTTTTATTACTTTTTTGTATGTGGACATTGTAGGGCAAACAAAAGAAATAGAGTTTGTGCAAAGTTGTCTGGCATTTGAACCAAAAATAAATGTATTTTTATTACCAGACCAGAATACCTATAACTACACCAGCCCCCAGACAAAGATTCTCAGAGCTTTTTAGACTCATATAACATTGTGTACCTGCTTATGTCTTATGTGTACTTTATGCAGATTTATGTATATTTTCATTTATATAGTTAAAATTAATTTTTCTCTGTTACTGGAAAATTTTAGGTGAAGCAACAAATAAAAAATGCTACCTTTTAAATAGTTTGAGAAAATTCATATTCAAAAAGTGCATACCTAATTTTTGGAAATAATTATTTTTTTTCGGAGAGAAATCCTGAGTTAACTACAGGACTTTGAATAGCATTTACAAAATTAAAAAGTGGTCTCATTAGCATAAAAAAACACACTTGAAATTTTAGGATTAAATCTCGTCCTTTTCAGACCAGTGCTTCCAACAGGTAGTCCTCCCTTTTGGCAGACTTGACCGTGTATTGATGTAGTTGGGTGTTTCTAAGTATCACTCAGTTCATTTTAGGTCACCATTCAGGACAAGATTTTAGGGCATTTCTTCATTACAGGGCATGTTTTGGTCAGGGCAGAAATTATTGTGAGCTTTTTCTGAGAAATGACCAATATTAAAACTGCTGAATGCTGCCAGGTTAATTCAGTATCTACAGCTCAGTGATCAAACAACTCCAGTTTCTTATCGCATGTAACCATCACTATTTAACCACAGAGATTACCAAACTGATGTAAATGAAGAATCACTTAAATGTTTATCCAATGCACACAGTGAACAGATATTTTTAAAGATAACGTCTCCTTCCCATTCTCTTTCAGCATATTTTTTCTTGCAATTGAAATTCCAGGGCAGATCTTCAGTATTTCATATTAGTCAAAGTTGCTGTTCATTTATAGTTTCAATCCCAATTTCTCCAGACATAAGAGGTTCCAAAATTTTGAAAAGCAGTGGAATAATAATTTACTTGGGGCTCTTATTGAAATAGAAAACTTTGTCCACCACTGATTGTTGCCTTTTTATTTGTTACTGTTCCAGTTATAGCTGGTATAGCTCAGAGAATACGGCTGATTAGTATGCATTTCAATCCCTTTTAGCACAGTGGCAATTTACATGGCATTTCTTTTTCTAAAGCAAGAAGAAAACATAGCAGGCATTGGCATTTACATACAAACAATTTACCATTTACATACAAAAGGGCTGATTAGGTAGCAATGCAAGTGACTGTAGGTCAGACAGGATAGTCATTATAGTTCTTACTGTCCTTAAAATTGTGAATTTTGCAATATTTATCTGAAAAAATCTATGTTTGTGAACTGTAAATATGTAGTCATCATTTAAGTACCAAATTTAGCAATCTTCTTAGAGATCTCTAGTAGGCAGTTTTCTACAGTGCAGTCTTTGGCTATACCCTTGTAGTGAAGCTAGTTTAGGATGATCCCTTCCTCTGTGATTTGCAGTCCTGTACTGCAGTTCACAGTCCACTGAGCTGTACAAACAAAGTTGTTTTGGAGACTTCAAAGCTAATTGGGTATCTACATGATCTAGGTTAAAATAAAATGTGCAATATTTAAGGTTGCTGTCTATGTGACCTTGATAATATTGAGCCTGTGCTCCTAGGCATAGTTTTTGGTTTCTTGGGTTCCTGTATCATCACCTTGAGTTCATGGCACTTGCTTATGTTTAGATGATATTTCTTGTGCTTCAGTTTATTAGCTTCTGCTCCCCCTCTACAGCACAAAATCTAATATTCAGTGAACTTTTCACCTTCAAAATTTCCTACTTTCTTATCCTGAAACATGGAGACATTCTTCTTTGATTATTGAGCCAGGCTAATACAACACTTGCCTTCTCCTACATGAATTAAACAAGGGCTTCCCATTCCTAGGCTACAGCATAATCATACACCTCACTACAATCTTGTAGTTGGTAATGTCTGGTTATCTTCTGCACACATTACTTAGTTTTTTGGATCCATAAGCAGAAGTCTTACTTTCCTTGTATTTGGCTAGGTATATGTCAAACTACTGGGAGCAGTTAGATATGATGAAACCTAATTCTCACTATGTTCAATGACTTCCTATGTATTTACTTCATAACAAAGAAAACTCCACGTTTAAATAAGGTGACATTGGTGTGATCTGAGAAATACTCAGGCAATCTCATGAAAGAGGAAATGGAAACCAGCTTTACTGCCTCACTAGACTGCTTATATACAATATGTAGATGTCATATGTAACTAGGACATGATGAACTCTTTTGAAAAAGGAAACACAAAGATTTACTCCATGGTGCAGTGATGTGCTGTGATTCTGTAGCATCACAAATTAGTAAGTGGCTGCTGGCCTGGGTTTTTAAGGAGCAGTCAAAACACATGATGAAAATCAAAAGTCAAATTACAAAATTCTTTTTTTTTTTTTTTTTAGTGGCGTTGAGTTGACATTGAATGTCACCTTGTTGTGACCTTCAGTATGTATTTGTATCTTTAGAAGGCTAGGGAAATGTCCACCTTTTTTAATATATGCTCAGAATTTTGTTATTGTTGTTAGCAGACTTTTTAAAATGACTTCTATGAGCAGACAAGATTAAACTATTTATCTGATGTTTACACTTTAGTGGTTAAAATTCTGTCTGGTCAACCTGATACAAAACAGAAATTGTATTGGAGTCCATGGCATTATTCAATTGACATTGATATTATTGAACAATATCCTTGATATGGAAAGTTAATGTATTTTTAGTAATTACATTAACTCGTTTTTAAACGGAGTTTGTATGGAGGGGTGCATTTCAGGGTGTTATGGTTTTTTTAGCCAGTCTTTAATCCTACTAGTGTTAGGAATGCTTTCAATAAGACATCGTATGTAAAAAATTGCACTAATATTTGTTTAACTATCCAGTCAAATTGAACAAGAATGAGTTTGGCTGAAATAATCAAGTCTATAGAGAAAATGCCAGCTCTGATACTTACCAAGATTTGACAGTTGTTCATTGTCATGACCTTGGCTTTTTTATGATGAGCTGGAGGTCAGAAAGTATGCTAGCTGTAATTACTGCCTTCGTAAGATTCTGTAGGCCATCCTCTGCATCAGACTTGAACCAGATTGTCTACATATATCAGATTACTGATGAACTGGGTGCAAATCTGTGTTTTGTTCTTACAGCTGTTCAATCCTGTTTCTGACTATCACCACATACAGTCTGTGGAACAACTTAGCCTTTATGATATTATGATATTTCCCTTCAAAATGAATGACTAGCAGTGAAGGCTGTACATATGGGACTTTTTTTTTTTTTCCAAAAAATTTACAGGTGGTCATTAGTACTTTATTAAGTAAAGAAAGCAACATAAATGAAATTAATGTGTACAAAAGACTTTTCCATTGGTACTAAATCATTTTGCCTACTAGAGGAGAGAAAAAGAATGTTTTTGCCTAGAGGTATACCCCATCTGGAAATTAAATCTGTTTTACTAGAAATGAAATAATTCAAAATAAACTGCAGAAGAGCTTGTGTTTTAACTGTTTCTGTGTGCTTGAAAGTAGACTACGTTTAACCCATAAAACGGCAGTTTACTACTTTGAGTTAATGAAAGCTAATTGCTTCTTAAATTTGAGATCAGCAGCTCCTATTTTCAAGCTTTTCAATAATGTTACAAGGACTATTTTGAGTCACTTGGATATGACGGTTACCTGTTTTATATCTTAGTTATATATGCAGCTCCTGTGACTTAACGGAACAAACATAAAGTTGTGTACACTAGCTTCCTTTCTCATTCTTACCTATTGATTATATGCATTTCCCTTTTGGCCTTTGTAAAAGGCCACAAGTTTTATTTTCTAACACATTAGAAACATACCAACTTTTTGATATAGTAGCAAGTGTTTTAAATGTAAAGACATTAATTTCTATCTGCATCCTCATGCCCCAAAATAATTTGTCTGTTATCTATATTAAGCCAGGCATACTCATTATGCTTCCTTAAGCCTGTATCCTTATGAATGGAGATGTCAGTCTGAATGACATGAATCCTTTCCACAGCTGTGCCTTGAAGGACAGATGCCTTTCTACCATGAATGACACCAGAAAAAGTAGTGTTGCAAAATTGTTTTTCTGACTTCTCAATAGTCTGGTGAGGTCATTTCCATAATCCATGGAACTGTTGCTAAAACTGGGGGGATGTATACATATATATGGCTGTGTTGTTGAAGCTGTATAGGAAATTAGGAGATACATTAATTATGCCTTCTAATTATACCCTTTTAGTAATGTCCTCGTGTCCCGAAAAAATCCTAGAATGAATGAAGAGGAGCATAATTCCTCATTTATGCAGAGGAATTCTTTCAGCAACCATACTCAAAATTACAAATAAGCTGAGAGGACAGCATCTGTATTGACTTGTAGATTCTACTCTGTTTTGGAGGCAGGATGGCTAGAGCTTTGAGTTGCTAATGGTAAAGATGGCTTCATCCAGGTGCTTCCATTTGAGGAGAGGGAAGAAAGAATGAAAGGCTTAAATCTATCTGGTTTTCCTATTTTAAGGGCATTCTTTCACATGAGTAGATGAGTGTGTGCCCACTCATGTTTCTTTTGGGGGAAATGGTTGGAGAGCATGGAACATGATGAAAACTGCAAAGGCAAACCCCCTTGCTTCTCAGAAGTATTTTTATGTGTCTTGTGACATGCCAACTAAAGAGCAGCTTCCAAAGCATAATGTTAAGGTAAATTAACTTGTCTGAAAAATAATTTCAAATTGTCTAGAAGGAGGAGTTTCAGCCTTTCAATAAATATCCAATCAAGTGTGTAGTATAAGGATCCCGTTGGACCTACTGTACCTCCTATCCTCCTATTGGAGCAGCATCCCTGAATGATATTGTGGTGCTCACTCTGAAATAGCAGAACATTGCATAAAATCTACTACTACTGGTGAAAGGGTTAAAAAAATCTATGGGCAAGTTATCTGTCTGGAGCTTCAAACAGCCACATTCTACATCAAAAAGGGACTGCAGCAAGTCCTTGATCAAAGCTCAGGTAATTTAATTATTTGCCTTCATGAATCAAGGGGTCCTTGAACAAGCTCAGGATGTCTGGATATTAGAATATGGGAAATTTATTGTTTCACTCCTTCTAATATTCCAACATCAAAGAGAGCTTTTTCCTATAAACAAATCAGTCTGGAGTCAAAGAATTCAAGCAAAAGCTAGTGTGGAGAGATTCCATTTTCTAGGATATTTGTGAGCTGAAAATTAAGCTGATACCTGTGGGGTGAGATATTTACCACTGTGTTTCTTCGTGTTTATTTTCTACAACTAAACATTTCTACTAAATCTTGCAAACTGAAATGCTTGGCTTCTACTCCTATAAGTTCACTTAGTTGACATTGTTTTTCCTGGTTTTCAGTTTTATGTGATTTTTTTCATGTTTTGTTTTGCAAATCTCTGTTTGCCAAGCTTTAAGTGGCTCTTTGACCACGTCATGCTTTGAGATTCTAATTGGCACAGTGTAATGTAGATGGTGCACCCTAATGTGGAGCAGAGAGTACATAGCTGATTCCTCCAGCAGCCCCAGACAAAAGTCAGATGAAATTCAGGGTGATGACAGAAGCCCATGGTCTGAAGTGCTCAATCCCAAGTGCTCTCTGTGCTTCTCCCATTGGCGGCAGTCGTGTTAGGTCAGGTTTAAAGAAGCAAAACTTGGTTGGCATTTTTAAAACTGTAAACATAGCAGAGATGTGCATGCTGATACAAAAAATGGTTTCTCAGCCTTCCAAAAGGAAATGTCACTTTATTTCTAGGAAAGATTAATTCCTTTGTATCTTTCCCTTTTTTTTTTTTTTTTTGTTTTTGTTTTTTTGTTTTTTGTTTTTGCATGTTCTGCTTTTGATCTGCCAGATTTCCTTTCACAGCTGGGGCCTGAGCCCTCTTTTTTCCATATTCATGGACCAAACATAATATACTAAAATTTCTTATGGTAAGTGCCAGTCTCAGTGTGTGTTGTATGGTTATCTGCTATGTCATTTCTGCATAAAAGCTCCCTTGTTGCCTGTGTTGTCCTTAATTTGTATGTGTTATATTCACAACCTGTAACAATCCTGTGTCAAACTGCTGTTGAAGCCAGCGAGATGTCTCTGTGCTGAGTGATTCCTTAAGCCTTAACAGGAACAGAAATAAATTAGTGGGAGACAAGTCAGTAGAGACAGGAAACAAATGCAGTCACTACATGTGGTGACAAATGTTTCCAAGAATAATATAGAAGTTATATAAATAGAAAGCAAATAAAACGGGTTGGCTCATCCCACCTTCTTGTATTTACCTGTGGAATAATAAGTGCTACAAGTTTCTAGTACTGCAGATCCTTTTGCAAATGAAAGTTTTTCTTTAAAAATGCCTTGGAAATTTTTCTAGAACAAAATGACTGCAAAATGCAAAATTATGGTAAATAATCTAGTTAATTAGCTTACATAACATAGTAAATAATTAAGACAAGGTAACAGTGCAGTATTCTGCAATTTTTTGTCATGCTGGTGAGGAGCTCTACAAACTATTTTGTTTAAAATGGTGACATGATGCTTGGAGAGACATTCTCCTCTGCTTCGTGTAGAGAAGGCATAATCTACTTTACGTATCAGCTAGCTGTGAAACAGCTCTATCAGCTATGTGCGTCGCAGTTCCTTACAGAATTAAATCAGCTATACTCAGCTTTAAAGACATTACAAATTCCTACCATAATTCCCAGATAACTCTGTTTATTGGAAGAATATTTTGTGTAAAACTTTTGAAACCACTGACTCCTGATTGTTCAGTTTCTTTAATTTGGACAGAAAACTTTATTTTAAGCTTGAAAGACCTTGCTTTTCATTTCAATTAACTAAACGTGTTCAGATTATTACCATGTGATGATCTCATTTGATATTTTCCAAGAGATCAGACAGTAGAAAGGTGATTATTTTGCTCAAAGTGCAGTTACTTGGTTGGTATCACACCAAATCTACTGTAGAGTTCAAGACATCAGTATTATAGTCAGCCAGGCAGCATTGCCAAAAAGTTTTACATGTCTCTATATATATGAGAACACACACCCTTCCTGAATATCAATTGTAGTTTTACTGTGAAATCTCTGGTGTTAAGCAGGACCATATATACGAGTTTATGGAAGCCTTCGTTTCTGCCGTATAAACTATGTGCTGGTGTGAGTGGTTACATTTGCCAGTGAATAATGTAGTGACAGTGCACATGCCTGTGCCATTACCAGAGGAGGAGGAATTGATTAGCAATAACACACTTCATTAACACTGCACTTTCTCAATCATTGTAATTGTGGCTCTTCCCCTAAAACATCAAGTGGAACAGGTTTCATTTCAACCAAATCAATCTAATGTGTTAAAATTTACATAATTTCCTCTGGTTGCATTTATAGAGCAGCAGG
>NW_010138388.1:10316-66015 GCF_000699245.1 Pterocles gutturalis
TTGCATTGTCTGTATAGTCTATAATCAAAGTGTTAAGAGCACAAGGTTTATTCATTATGTACGGCATGTGGTGATAAATTTACATAATAGGCTGTATCTTGCTGAAGTATTCCTTCTTTCCCCACCCCACCTTTGCAATTTTGGCTATAACTTATTTTCTGTAAACCTGTTAATCCAACTGCACAAGCCTTTGACTTCCATAGAACATATATTAAGAGAAGTATCCTTAGAAAAATAAATAAGTGGATAAAATGTCATACTGAAAGATGAGAAGTGCTAGGGGAAAGCATTGAAAACTGGACTGTGTTTCTTGATTTCAGGAGAAAGCTGGTATAAAACCACTGCAGTGTGTGCTATTGCTGTATACCAAAGGTAAACATTCACAGATTGAATGGGAAGGTACTTTTTTTTGTTTATTGACAATTACTATATAGAGTCTATTCTATGAAAATTTTCAAAACTAAGTTAGGGGCTAAAAAGCAATTAAGAAATTAAGGTGCTGTAAATGTAAACTTCCATCACCAATTGTTGCCTGCTTAAGGCTAACCTTCGCTTTGTGACAATAAAAGTGCTTAACAAGATATTTTAGATGTAAGATTTTTATATTACAGTAAATAGAGGAAAAAATACAGGATTTTGATAACATTTGTAGCAGCTAAAGATATTATCTTAATGAGGGATGTAATGCATCCATTGGTTTAGATACATAGGTCCTCTACGGAGTGTCACAGAGTTACCATAGCATAAGATCTGTCATTTAGATCTTTGAATTACTGAGTTTTATATGTGGCATGTATATGGCCCTTTTACTGCTCCTCACTCTCCCTTTTACTGCCCAAGTAAGGGTGTTCAGACTAAAATGTAGGAATATACATTAATTTTTATTGTATTATACCATTTTATAATGCAACAGTATAAACAAAGATATTCCATGTTCTAGCATGTACATTCAGGTAGGTAGTACAAAATTTGTCTGCCTTTGATCAAAGAAAAATCTCTGTAATCTCTCAGCAGAAATGCAGAATATATTTAGTTGTTGACAGTCATGCTCTTAGTAAGAGGTTATATGGACAGGCGTTTCAGTCCTCTACAGAAAAAAATCACACAAATAATTTATTAATATATGATTAAATCCTTAATCTGATACTAACAGTTTGAAACCATCATAGTATATTGTATCTGAACTGTATTTTAGTCCATGCTAAGAAAAGGGTGTGTTGGGTTTATTACATGTGTGATGACTTGTATTTTCAACTTACATAAATGTAGGAGCAGACACAAATCTGACTTTTGTGATTATTTCAATCTCTGTATGAAACTGAAATGAAACTTTGGTTGATATAGTAACGGTTAACATCCAACAGGTGCCAAAATGCTTCTAGACAGTGTTATGTCAATGTAGATGTAACAACTGCATACACAAAATGAGAGTGAACACTATAACTAAGTTCCCACTACTAAAGTTATAAGATTAATACATAGATAATGCTCAGTAGGTGTAGAGGGGTGCAAAAGACAAATATAAAGCCAGTTAGCCATTGAGAGAGAGAGAAAATCCAAGGAAAGGGGAGACTCATTTTGCAACTGAACACACCAATAAAAGGGCCTATTAAAGTGATTGTGTAACACTGTTACACTGAAGTTGTAACACTGGCTGCTTTTTTTTTTTTTTTTCCCCAGCTTTTCACAGAAGTTACTGTATGTGCTACACAGTCCTTGAAAATGCCATCTCATTCTGCTCTTGAGCTCCTTTGACAAGGACTCTTTTGTCTGCCTTCCATCTTTTTTCTTCCTTACCTATGTTCGTACCATTTCTCCACATCCATTGAATATTGTTTAAAAATCTGCAAGGAACTATCAAGAGGGAAAGGTTTACCGAGAGAAGCAAGGGCAAGTCATGTAATAATGGTTGTCTGTTTGCCCAGTCGTATTCTCAGAGATAAACATTGCATATGCTCAGTATTCATATTCTTATAGTGGACGCATTCCGATTGTATGAGCTGTAGAGTAAGGTGTGAGGAAATGTGCTACAGTTTTTAATTTACTTCCTTTCTACGCACAGTGCGTGACAGCTATATGAACCCCAAACTGATTTTGTGAGCTTTGCAGAACATTCATGTCAAATTGAAATCTTGCTTGAACTGCACATGGTTTTGGACTCTGATGTTTCCAAGCATCAGCACGTCTTGCTGTCGGTTAAGCATCAGCTGAAAAAATGCCACTTGGAAAAGTCACCAAAGGTCTTTGTTGGACCTCTTCCTGGCCATCTTGGGGGAGCCTGCCTGCCTGCGTAGGTGAGAATGGGTGTTCCTGAAAGCCTCAGAAGAAAAGGGGAAAGGTGGAAATTAGTTAGGTGCAGTGCCAGTTCATACCATCTGAGGATGTGCTGTCTCTGGGGAATTGCACCTGGAGGTTAACTGAACCAAGTGAAGTTTTAGGTTTACACCTGACACGGATGAATTGAACTACCCGGTTCGGTTTGGGAAACTTTATGCAGTAGCACCTCAGAGTTGGCTGAATTCTACTGCTGTGAGCTTTCTAGGAGAATAAGACCTGCTGAAGTCTAAACAGAAGCGCACTCAGTCTGCTACTGCCATGACAATAAAACACAGTAGTCAAAGCAATATATCTTAACTCTGCTAGTGCGATGTTTAGCAATGCATCTGCTACTGAAGGTGCTATCATTTATATCCCGCTTTATTCAATTTGATATATAGTTTTTTTGTGTCCATGGCTTCAGCACCTGTCATGTAGATCAGACTTCATCTGAAATCTCTGTTTGTGGCACTCTTCATGAAGAAGAAAACCATGTTTTACAACTCTATCTGATTTCTCTTCAATATCTCATATTAACTTAAAATGTTTTAGAAGTTTAGCAAGTTGTCTCTTGAAATGGCTACAGCACTTGGCCAGTCAGTAAAATAAAATGTACGTTAATCAGCTGAAATAGCAGAGTAAGATACTTATTGTAAATACTGTGATGGTACAAATAAACAGGAACAGTTTTTTCTGCACACAAAAATACAGTTTCACTATCAACTCAGTAACTTTAGTTTGAAAAGGCTATAGCTAATCCAATTAGAGAAATGCCTAAGATAATGGTAATTAAAAGACCAGCAGCACTAACAGTACTTCCCTTCTAACCTCCTGAGGCATAGTTTGGCATGCAGGCAGGAGAGCAACAGAATGGTTTACCTTTCCTCTTAGATGATGCAGTCTGGGCAGGACTCAGGCAGGCTTGGATCAGACTCACTGGGATTGTTTTTCAATTTTTACATTTCTTCATCTGTTACATGGAATATGGTTTGGGCTTTTTTGTTTTGTTTTGTTTGTTTGTTTTCTTTTTTTTTCTTTTTTTTTTTTTTTTAATAGCATTATTTGAGGCTTTTATGTAACAATTTTTTTCCTTTTCCAGGACCTACACCAGTAGTAAAACCTTATGATTTCTCAAGCTCTATTCTTATGGCACATTATACTTTTAGGTTTTTGGTCTTGTATTGCATGTCTTAAGTTTATTATAGCATCCGTTGAAACCTATATGCTGTATACGTATGATCATGCTTGTGAGTGGATGCACCTTTCTAAAGTACTTCTGCTTTGCCTGCCTGAGGTGGCTGGAGTCAGAGACTAAAAATGTCTGATGCTCCTCGTCTTTTTTATTTAGTAGTATGACACTATATGCATAGGGGAAAATTCTTTGTTTAGTTGCATGGTAACGCAGTCATGAGAGCAGAAACCCCTTGGTTTACGTGCTAATATTTACAGGGTGCTTTAAAAAAAGTTAAAAATATTAATGTTGACCGCTTTCAAAGGAAATATATCATCTGCAAATAGACAAAACATTCCACTAGTTTACTGGTTCTTTCCTTCTTTGATCGTCTTTCAATTCAGGGGCTATACAAAAATTCAGTATTTAATGGGTTTTTGGAAACTTAGTTTTAAATCGGGGGAAGATCAGCAATATGACATTGTCAGCTCTAGAGGAAAAATGAAATGTCATGTAACTGAAATAAGCACTACAACTCTTTGGGAGGCAATTTCTGTATTTTTTTTTTTTTCCTGCATGATTAGATTTTATAAATATCCTGCTGTGTACAGGTATGTTCTCATCTCCCCACCTACCAGTACAGGCTGATGGGCTCTCCTCCACTCTCCGATGACAAGCAGCCAGCAGCAGTTAATGACAGCATTGGAATTTTTTGGCACCTTTTTTACACTGCACTGACTCCATGCTCGCAGGATAATTATTTCTCAGCTTTGCTTTATGTCACTGAATACAGGACATGCATCAGTGCTCCTTCGAGAAATTTCCAAAGAGTTTATCTGTGAGACTACGATTTCTAAGTGTTTGTGGGGAAAGGGATGCTTGTCTCCAAATATGACTAATGCAGGGGTATTGTCAACATCAGTTTCTTGGTTTCTCTTTTCTGAAGTGCTATCAGTGAGTTTTGTGCAGGTTATAGCATTGTGACAGGGGATGATAAGGAACTTTATATATTCTTGGATATCAAAGGAATCTTAGCACATATTTATGTGGAAGGCATCAGTATTTTGAGGATGTATTAATATGCTTAAATATAGGCAAAGGGAAAGATCGTGGAGGTCTTGTACTTAAAATTTCTGTCATGTTAAGCTTTATTCTGCAGCATCTATGTTTATGAGCCCCATTGTGAGAGCTGAAATAAAAGATAGAGTAAGCAGTGCCAGAGCCAGGAAGAACATGGATCTTTGCTCCATGTGCACCCTGTCAAATAAATTTTTTTTTATTCCTCTTGCATTAAGAAAGACAGACAAAATGAATTCTTATTCTTGACTTTTCACCCCCATATTGCTTAGTCTTTCATCTTTTCAGTGCCTGGATCCTTCTTTTAACCTGTGTCTCTATTGCTCATTTTTAAATATACTAATACTGTGGTTTCCCTTTCCACATTCTTGAACTCCTTGAACTCAATGAGATTTTTACTGCTGAACTTTAATGGGTCAGGTCTAAGTGTTCAGAGTGCCACATACAGTGGATTCTCAAACTCAGTTCACATTTTCCAGCACACTTACTACAGGGGTTCTCTTTTTTTTCCTTTAGTTTGTTTGGGGTTTTTTGTTTTGGTTTGTTTGTTTGTTTGGGGTTTTTTTTCTTTTTTTTCTTTTCTTTTCTTTTTTTTTAAACTGTAAGTCTAATTATTTCAAGCGTAATTACGTACTTCAAAATTTGGGGAGTACTAAATGGTCTGCAAAACTCTAAGAGAGGCAGATCAAATGCATCTTGTCCTTAGAAGCAAATAGTATTATAAGTCTTTTGAAGAGGCCATAGATTGTTGCAAGGAAGCTGAGTGAAGAGGATTGAATTACTTATGCCAGAATATTTACATGGCACTGAGCCTAAATGGTTGTCAGAAGAGTTTCTCCTGTTGAGTGATCAAGATAAAGCTGCTACAGTCCTTCCAACTCATTCAGCTGTACAAAGCTTTAATTATCTAAACCTGGACTGAACGCACAAAATCAGTCTGGTTCTTCTGAACTGCAGTCATTAAACAACCTACCCCCAGCAACATCCTGGTGCAAGTTTTTTTTTTCTAAAATCAGTTGGAAGAAACAGTACTGGAATTGGGATCTTTGAGCAAGGGAATGCCACCACTTTCCTTAAAAGATCCTGATAATAACTTAAATTTCACTCTTTATTTTCTTATTTCTATTATCCTTTCCAGATTTATTTGACTTCTTTCAGCTCAGAGAGTACAACCCCTATTTTCAGTGTTTTTTGTGTATAAAGTAACTCTTGTGCTCTTCCAAATTAAATATGACTATTTGCTATATTCCCACAGATCCAGAGGAAAAACAAGGGGCATATATTTGATTAATTGACTTCTATTGAAATCCATAGTCTTGTCCTTACTGTTGAAAAAATCAATTCTGTGAAAACTCTTTACAGGATATCAGATCACAAGATGTTCCCTGTATTTCATTTGCTCTTTTGCAATTCTTTTTTTCAACAAGTTCAATATTACTAATTCAGTTATGATTTTTTTCCTTAGATTTAAAATCGAGGAAATAAAAATATTTTATTTCTGCGGTAAACTGTTCCTTAAGGAGGTGATGAGAGTACCACAGAATGAGACTAAATTCAGATAAATCTGGCTGTAATAACCTCCCAAGGAACCGTTAAGGTTTTCAAAAGAAAGAACATGAAATCAATACAGGCTAATAATTTCTTCCAAGTATTTTCTCCAGATATTGTCGTACAGAATTTCAATAGATTTTTAACTTGTTCTTGAACTGTTATTTTTTTCTCCAGCTTATTTTAGAATAATGTTGCCAAGTATCTATTTCATTCATAAACCAAATAGTTGCAATTCCTTATGCAGAAAAGAAAGGGCATTTGCTGTCTTGAAGCTGTTGTTTCTTAGATGCTAAAATAGGCAAAAGTCCTAAAGCGACAAGCTTGCTGGGATTTTAGATACTTCTTTCCTGGAATAAAAAAAAAAAATCTAGAATTTTTAATTCAAAAGAAAATTAATTCCATCCCTTAGTGTTCTTAGCAAATAACTCACGTAAGGGTTTTCAAAGTCATTAGCAAATCTCTCTTTTGATAAGATGGAAGATTGAACTTAAGAGGAATTGCTAGCTCCCACATTGTGTCAGTTGGACTCAACTGAAACTTGTTTCCAAACTTATTTCTTTGTCTGCCTCTTGTTTCTGTATAGGACAGAATATATGGATATATAGTAAGTCATAAGGATACGTTAAAATGTGTATATAGTTAGTCTTCTGTTTTGTGTAACATCAGTAGTAGCTGTTTCTGTATAGCGCAATGAGAACAGGGAAAATCCACTAGATAAGACTCACGGAGCTATGGAATATAGAGGTGGCCTTTGCAAGTCAGATGTCTGAAATTTATTTTTTCACATTAGTATTCGTAATTAATTTTAGGTCAGGACAACAGCAGAAAACAAAATTTACTTCAAAAGTGAAAGATGTTACCTTTTAGAGAAATTAACTCTCTCCAAACCTTCTGCTCCAAGTTTAAAGTTTTTGTGGTTCAAAATTTAAAAAAGAAAAAATTTCTAGTGAAGAAGATATGTTTTTGGTCTTGCTCTGAAGTACAAAGTGTTTGCTAATATAGTTATGCCAGGATATCTATATCAATAACCATCCTTATTTTAAGCACAGCAGGTGTTGGCAAAGGAATGCTTTTATCAATTCATGAATAAGTCTCATATAGCAGAAATTACATGTCTTTGCCAGCTGAAATACTTGAATTCTCAGGTTTTTGTCTTACACTGTTGTCAGTGAGGAGGGGCTGAAGCCATACATCTCTGACGGATGTCGTATGGACCCATATTTTCAGGCAGCCAGAGAAAGTGAGACATTGCTAATTTAGACATCTCTAAAGTTTCAACTATTAAAAAAAAATACTTCTGAAGTCACAATTTTAAAGAAACACTGATATCACCAATAGAAGAAGGTGTCAGTGAAAACAAATTTTTATGTCCTGTAAAAGCCAACAAAAAAGATTGGTAGATAAAGTATATGGGTTAATGTCACATTAGAGGGAACTTAGTAAAAAATGTGGATTTTTCTTCTACCATTGTGGATTCTTTTAATTACTTATTTTATGGCCTTTATCCAGGTCATTCATCTCTTTACACCTTCCCAGATGGTTGTGCTCATCTCTTATAATATGTTTGTACATGGTTTTAGAAATCAAGAGCCTTTAGGGAAATAGGTCCTACAGTCAAACCAGGAATTTACAATCTAACTAAAAATATCAAAAGAGTTTTCTTACATAGAAGCCTTGTGCAGGAGACCAAAAACCTGTGGATGTAACGTAGCCTGAGTACAACTGAATATGGCCAACAGTGGCCAGAAGGAGTGATAGCTAAGCATACACATCAACATTAAATTAGCAAAATTAAGCACTTCTTAGCTAGGAAATGTCACCAATAAATAGATTTCTGGTGGAACATATGCATCATTCATACACAGGATGATACAATCCTTAGGGCTTGTGGTTAAGCGCCATTTCCCATTCTTCTATGTACAAGCTTTTAAGTGCGAAACATATTTACTCCAGACCTGGGGCAGTTTTCTCTGTGTCTGAAGGTATGATTGTTTAAGGAGAGGTAGCATAAAAAAAAAAAAAAAAAAAAAGAGCTCTCAAACCCCTTTGTTACAGATCAGTCTTTGGATATGTCAATAGCAGTTACACAAAGATAAAACTGCTAAATCGGTGCTTCTCTTTTGCTTCTTGCCCACCAAGGAGTCTAGTATTACTGCAGCACACGTGGCTCTCTAGCATTTTTCTGCTGTGCAAAAAGTGCTTCATTATTGCCAATAACTGAGAAACTATCGATGCCAAGTTCCCGTTCTTTCAAAACTGGATGGCTAGTATTGCTTTAGCTCAGGGCCGTCCTGCGTTATGGTTGTTTGGGGTTAAGATGTGCTGGAGCTCCTAAGCAGAATTGAGACACTAAGGAAGATGTTCAGGTAAAGAAAAGATGCAAGTGAGAATCAGCTGACATTAGATCTTTTCTTTGCCAGTAGGTTGAGAAAAGTTCTTGACAAGCATGTTGTTTTTGGTAGTATTGTCCTTTGTCATGAATTCTTTTTTTTCTTTTTTGTTCTTTCTACAAAAAAATTAGATTTAATGAAGATGGGGTGCAGATTTGGTTTCTTCTTTGTGTATATGTGAGAGAGAGTTCTGACTGAATTATGTGTGTTTCATGTTTTTCTTACTGCTCTGTATTTAACAGACTGCTTTGAATTTTATTATTTTTGTCACCTTTTCCACATACAAAGATCCCGTAAATTAGGAAAAACCTGTTCTTTGCTTTGGGGATTTAGGAATAAGAAAGTGAGTTGGGCCCAATCAAGAAAAGAATGACCAATGCAGATGCTAGAAAGATACTTAAGGTTGTGAAAATGACAAATTAAAAGAGTATGTAAATTTTAAAGCACACAAAACTAGTTCATCTTGGGATGAAAGGAGGAGGACAAATTGGCACAGTGGCTGTACTGAAGCGATCCTAGCAATGGCATTTTGACCATCCAGAAAAAGTTGTGCTCTTCTTAAAGACACAATCAACTTCATCGTGCCTTCCTTCCAGCTGAAGCTGGTTAATCCTTAGCTCTTGTTACACAGATAGTGGTTACAAGATGTTTTATCTCCAGCCTAAAACTACCCGAAAAAAAACCTGCACTGAAACGGTTCCTGAAAACATGCTAGTATTTAATGCAAGACAGTAAAAAGGTTGATACCAATTTATTGAATTGGAGTTCTTCCTTCCAAAGAGGAAGAAGAATTTATTCTTGAACAGTATGCAGTTTGTTTGGGATTGTACTTAAAGGCAATGAAAGATAAAGTGCTTGCGAAATACTGCAGAGATGCTCCTAATGCAAACGCAGACATCAAACTGAGCTTCTGCTGGTACCTTGTCTGGGTTGCAGAGAAGTGCTGGTAATGCGTCAGGATGGCTTGATCTCTTAAAATCTCCAGTAGTGAGTCAAACTTGTGCTTGGTTTATCTACTTTTTCCTAATTTAGTGGAACAAAATTTTGAGAATAAATTAGATGTCATCTGAATAGCTTTCATCATGTTTGTTGTTCCAGTGCAGAAAAGCTGTTTATGTTGTTGGATAATAAAAATAATAGTTGCTTGAGCTGATATATTTTATTAGGCTTCATACCAATGGAAATTATCTTGACCGAATCTGTGTTTCAGCCCAAGTGGTGGGAATTACAAAACCTCAGTTGTGATGTTTTTGATTGAGGCAGCCATCAAGTTTGCTAATTGTAGGTAATTATTGCTGAAAATTGGGCTACAGTTTGTTTAGATTTGACAACAGTAGTGTTGGGCCTTCAATTGGACATAGATAATGAGAAATTTTAACTGTGATTATTACGGTTTATCCTAACAGATGCTTCTAATTTGCCATAAAATCATGGCCATGTATTCTTTTTTCCTCAGAATTTCTAAGTTAAAATTAAACAAATGGATGTAACATTTAATCTCACATGTGATGGAGCCTTACATTTTTTTTTAATATGACATTTCTCAGTAGCTGTATAACTCCACAGTATCTGGCTCACAACATATATCAGCCCCGTGGTATGAAAGGTTGAAACAGAAGTTAGCACATATTGTGCCACCAAGAGTCTGTCTTAAAAAAATCTTGAGATATTTATTGCAAATGGTTGAAACGAAAACAGCTAAGGAAGCTGTACACCAGTCTAATATTAGCTAGGACTTTTTATGTTTCATAGCCCTTCATATAAATAAAAGATATGACTAGATACAGTACAACTTTCTGTTATTTTGGATTTGTTGTGGTTGTGTTAATAATGATGGAGTTTGGAAGCATGTTCAGCTGAATGGGTTATATTAAGAAAACAAAGCCGGAAGAGCAGACACTGCCTCGGAGGTAGCTTTGCTGGATGAAAATCTCTACAAGTAGCTGAAGCACTGTCTCATTCCGAGCAGGCAGAGAAGTGCAAATATTGACTAAAGAATAATAGAAAAGTACAGAAGTTGAAAATATGTTGATGTGTTGTAATTATGAATTTGATAGTAATTTTTTTTTGTCTACATGTTTGTGCAGAAGACAGTGTACATTTGGTGACTTTCAGAAACAGTTGCAATATTTTAAAAGTCAAAAAAAACTGATAAATACTGATTTCATTGAAAGAATGTCTAATAAGTTAAGGCACAATCAAGTAGCTGCCAAGAGCATTTCTGTAACTGGCTTGCATTGATTTCAGCTGGAGGTACATCGGGTCTGCAAAGAACAATATTAAACCACATCAACTTAATTTTCAGTTATTTATTTTAGAATTGTATCTTTTAATAAGACATTATGAGTCCATTTAATATAAAATATCTTGTGTCTATGTGGTTGAGATTGAAAAGTATATGAGGGCAGTTAATTTGTAACAAAGAATTCATTAAATGAGGGTGATCTTGTTTTTCCATTTGCAGAGTGTTCATGTGATAGTTACATACTAATATACTCACTGAAAATTAGTTAATTTCAGCAAAATATTCAGCAAACACTTGTGTATGTCATCAGCTTTCCTCATATCAGTAGGTCGCTTGCAGAAGGTCGCTAACATGCAATGTAAGCATAATCATATTTTATTTTGGTAATTTTTGTGAGCTGTTTGATGCATTTTGAGCTGTGTTGATGGGATGTACAAGTAATATGATAACCTTCAGTTTCCTAAATGGATAAGTGTAGTTCGTTGAGTTAGGTTTCTGACATGAATATCAGCAATTACGAGTTGAAAGTCTGCTGTAAATAGTTACTTAAAATTTGCTGTTTCAGCAAACATGCTTGATAATCTGAAGTCAGAGAAATATTTGCAGAAATAGAAGCTGAAAGTGTGTGAATCTGATCAAAAAGATTTAATATGACATGAATATTTATAGATACATTGGCAATATTTGCATAGCTTTTATAATTGCTCATGGGTGTATCTTCGATTTCTTATCATGTAAAAGAGGAATGAATTAGATGGGGGTAAGTAGCTAAATACTCTTCAGAGAAACAAACTTTCCTCTGCTTTCAGACGACTGGAATTAGGTTCTTCTCAAGACAACTGATAGCTAAAGTTGTTTCCAAAGAGTCCAAAGCACAACTGTTCATCTTTGTAACCCAAAGACTTGTAATAGTGAAACCCATGATAAATGCACTGGTTCTGCAGTACCGCACAAGGCAGACTGTTGTGCTGGGGCAGAACAGTTCCCCTGGCTCCCTGCAGCAGCCTGCCCACCCGGGCATTGCGCTGCACACTGCTCTGAGCGTAAACATTTGGGAAAACCCTTGGCATACCACCATCGTCCTACAAGAAATTGTCACTCCCGTAGGACCCCCCACTCAATACAGCCATGCTATTCTGTACTGCATACTGTTATTTTTACATTTGTTTATATTCTGTCCAGATCCATAACTCAATCTTTTTTTTTTTTTTTCCTTTAAAATGTCATTGATTTGTAGAGTCTAGAATGTAACATGCCTTTTTTTCTCATATTGGGGTACTTAAAATATTTCCATTGTTTGCCTTACTCAAGAACAAAGGACTTGTGTGTCTTACCTTCTATCATAAGGTTGGCAAGAATGTAAATTTAATGCCAAGCACTTGTACGAAAATTTAATTATAAAAATTTCTTTACTCTTCCCACCTTTAATTGTTTTACAGCCTTGCCATTGAAGGCAATGAAAAGTTTACAGTTAGGTCTTCCTGACACTCTTGAATAGATAAAACTTATTTTTAACCTTTTAGTTATTGTTACAAGCTGATGGCTTCAGCTCACCAATGCCATTTTTTTTACTGAAATTTGAGTGAGTCATACAGTCTCTTTTATTCATTGTTTTGTTGTTTTTCCCAGGCTGTTGATGTATCTTTTTGATCTGTCTGGCTCACATATTCTTAAGCTTTGAATTCAGCTGTAAGGTTGAGCACTACTGTGTTAGACTGTTTGTTTTCAACTACTAATTGTTAGTTACTAAATCAAATGTGCATTTGACTAAAATCTTTGAAGCCGATTTCCATGGAGGACACCAGTTTTTTCATACTGTGCAGCGTGTCTTCTGTACAGTCAGGACCTTCCATCATGGCCAAATTCAGCTTTTGAGCACTGATCTTCCCATCCTTAAGTCATCAGGGTTTGTTATGTGGTGACTAACAATAGGTATTTCTTTGATTTACTGTTTCCTCTGAAGTTACTTTTCTTACAGAGCTTTGCTTTTCCCTTATAATTTTTATAAATGTCTTTATCCATCACAGTCATTCATAAATTAATTTCTTACAATTGTTTTCACCAAAATAATCTTGGGTTCCTTTTCAGGCTTCAAAATACTGTTCAAAATCAGACGGGTTTGCTAAACAGGAGCATAGATTCCAAATCCTGCAGCATACTTGCTTGCACAGAAATCCTACCAAAATCCACGATCTCCTCAATTTTTTTGGTAGCTTTAAATGAGGTATCTGCTGAGGCAAAGGCTTTGCCAGTGCAGAGGCAGCTGTGATGCCCCAACCAGCCCTCCCCTGCTCTCCTGTCCCTGCCTGGTGCATGGCATGGTTGTGCCTCAGCCAGGGAAGGATGGGTGCAAGGACACATACAAGTACTCCTAACACCTGGGGCTGCTTGCAAGAACTGGTAGTTTGTTTGACAACTTCTGGTTCCTATTAGTTAATGTGTTAGGTTAGATTTTAGTTGACTGAACATTTTAGGAAAACCCTAATTTCTGGATCAGGTCTACCTTTTGAAAACCATGTCTGCTGTATAGTTTGGAAAAAATAAAAATATTTTTTAAGAGAGAATGGCTCTTGCATCCTTGTTTTCCATGAAAGATCTTCCATTTCAGCTGCTTAAATTACTAATTTTAAATACTGTGATATACAATTAATAGACAAGATTGTGACCTACTTAATATGATGCAAGTGAAAAGATTATCAGGAGCTTTTTTGTTAGTGTGCTTTAATATTGAAGAAAAATAAGCATTGAAGAAAAAACAGTCTGCACAGGGCTTTTACTTGTGAGGTGGTTTGCTTTCATCCACACCTGATGCTGCAGCTCAGTCAGTATACCTGTATCAGATGTCTTCCCATTTTTTTTTTTTTGAGTAAGTTTAACATTGTGCTGCCCTTTAGTCATGGCTTGAGACAAACCTCAGCTCAGATCTCTGTGTGCAATGTATTTTTTATTTTTAACAGCAAGATATAAAGAATGACAGTAAGTGAGCTATTGTGTGTTTACTAGCAACTGATTTAGAACAACATCATTTGAATAGCAAGTTAAAGCCTTGGAAATCCCATTTTTCTGCTTTGCAAATGCATATGTACCGCTACTGAAACATGTTGAGAACCCTACTGAAGTAATCTTGTGGTTCAAAATGGCAACAGTTCTGTGTCCTTTGACAGGTTTGGGAAATAACCTTCATTTCAGTAGTCAATTGGTCTCTTCTTTTTTCCCCCCTTTTCAGTTCTAAACACACATGTAATCTGTTTGACCTGGAACCCCAGATCAAGATATTATTTGTGTGGAGGACAGTAGAAAATGTGATATATTTCATAATACTGGCTCAACTGATAAGCTGATGTTGCTTTAAAAATGTAATGTGAAAAATATAATGAGGAAAGTCTGGATTTTGGCCAAAAAAATTAAAACCTTTATGGTGGATTAAACTGTTTTGCAACTAAATACTGCTTTTCTCTGAAATAACCCATTCCCTCATGCAACTAAATACTGCCATATGTTTAAACTCTTGCAGGCCTCCTAAGGCTGACCCAGAAGAAATGTCAACAAATGTTTGTGAGTCCTTGTGGCCTTGTAACATTTTCTTTAAAAAGTGAAGAATGGAACAGCAGGAGCTGTAACACTCCCACAGAACAGACATATGAAGGCATATGGCTAACATGGGAGCCTGCTGGCTCTTCAAAGCTTGCTGATTTCATTCTTAAGGCTTTTTTTTTTTTTTTTTTTTTTCCTAAGACAGCTAAACTTGTCTTTCTATCTCACAAGTTGCTCTGTTCTACTCAGAACTGAGTTTAGCAAGCCTGGGGTCCTGTATGGCCCCTGCCCTGCCATGGGAGAGTGGACACATCTGTTCCTAGGGGTGGCAGGTCAGTAAATGCAGGTACGGTACCATGTGGTGTCCCTGGAGACGGCTCCTGAGTTTGGCATATCCCTGAAGTATCACTTGCCTTGTATGTGCAAGGACTCAGATAACAATCTCCTCCCTACTTGAATAGTTTCTGGAAAGTATACTCTTTAGAGCATAAACCTAATGCTGGCTCTGATTTTGGAAATTAAAATAAATGACATTTGCTGAAAGGTACTGAACAGTTGCACTGAAGTTTCACAGCATGTTTAATGGTGAGGTTCGAGCTTGCTGTTATGGGGGAAGATCTTTAAATGCACTTTTTTTCCAAGTCAATGTGATTTAATTGTGTAAGAACTTAAGACTTCCAATAGAATTTATGCACCTAAATCTCTTTGATGCTTTAGATTATTTTTTTCTTCCTTGTAAATATCCTTTCCTGCAATTATTATTTTTAATTAATTGAAATATTTCTGCGCTGGTGTGAGGTAACTTCAGTACTGGAAACTCAGGGCACAAAGGAATCTATAGGGAAAAAGTACAGCTCAGCAGCTGCACTTCCAAGCATCTGTTACATATTTCTGATAATATGCAATCCTACTTCCTGTTCCTAAAGCACTTATTAACATCTGTGTAGCATAAGGTACAGCTTTGCAGGTTTCTGTGTTTCAAGAGGCTATAAAGGCCATGCCTGCACCATGCAAGCTTGGGTAAATGGATGGATTATCATCTACCAGGAGAAGGAAGGGCAGCATGTGACCATGCCCTGACTCAGTTACACCATGCAGCAGCGTGAGCCTGTGTGGGGGATCCTTACGGTGCATTTTGAAAGTATGTTTTGCCCTGATGCTGTGCAGATGTGTGGGCTTCCCTGCTGTCATCTAAATTTATCTGTTTGATGCAGTGCAGGATTTTTCTCTGAAACTTGCAACTTTTGGTCATTTTTGCTTCAGTCTATTCTATCATATTTGTGGATGTGCAGTGTTTTAAGCCATGAAATCTTGACCTTTTGAGTAACAGCATTGTGTATTTCTCAATACCACAAGATATTTCTTCACAAAGTATTTCAGAAGATAATTTATGTAACCACTCACAAAAATTATACTTTCTTGATGTGGGGGATTTTTGAGGTTTATTTTCTCAAATGTGGCTGGGGAAGTTCCTGTGCCCTGAAAAACAAAAGCATAAAACCAGCACTTGAATAAAATACAAAATATAAAAGTAAAAATCCAACATTTGGTGGAGTTTCTGGGGTTTATTCCGCATCCTCTCCCTTTGTGCACTACAGTTACAGTAATAAGTGAACAATAATGTAAAAACAATTCACATTTTACATGAGACTGACAGAGAGAATAGTTAGGTTTCTTTTTTAAAAGGGAGTGGGGAGGCTTATTATTGTTATTTGAAACTTCTCAAGTGAATTTTCTGAAGTGCTCACCTGTAATTTAGCATGCAGAATACTGTCTATTGAAAAGGACTGCGTTATAATTACATTTGCTGTGAATACTGACTGGAGAACCAGCAAGGTGTTGAAGCAAAGTTGTCCAGCTCTTAGGTAAACTTATTCGGTGACTTGTTTCCATATAACTCACTTAGGTTGACAATTTCTGAAAACAAACTAACAGGTTTGTTTAGATATGTTGAGTTGTCAAATACTCATAAGTCTCATGAAACTGAAGATACTACCAAAGACCTGAGCATTTATTTATATTATCTAAATGGAGAGCTCACCAAATTGAACATTGTGTATATAGCCTTAGTTTGGCTCGATTCTGTAGCATACAGATGGAAAAAGGTTTACTGCCTTAATTAATAGCTACATGGCTCTATGATTCTGGTTTTAGAGCATCTTAACATTCATTGTGAGAGTAAATTATCTTTCCTTCACAATGTCATTTGCAGAAACAGGCATTAATTATTATTGCCAGTTTAGTGACACAGCTGAGGAGCAGAGGGCAAAGTCTATTGTTGGCAGATGGAATCTCAGCCCACCGGAGCTACACAAACATGTTTATCTTGGTGCCAAATCTGAATTAGCGGGTCTGATCACAAGCTCATATGCCTCAGCTCACAGTAGGACTTGGTGGGTTGGGCACAGTGTGCTGTGCTAACCACATTTATTCAGCTTCAACTCAGCTTGGAACTAGGGCAGAAAAAGCTCACATCTGCCAGCAATATACTGTGTAGCTACTCCCAGCAAATCAGCGCAAGACCACCCAGGAAACTTTAGTTATAGCCTGGAATATTCTTCCATCCCTGTCCAATTCAGTTGAAAAGGCAAAAAGTGACGGCTACATGAAAATGATTCTACTGATATGTTTTTAGATAAGCTTTTGGCCAATAGACCTTTCCATACCTCTCCTGGAGAGTCACATTTCTGCATAGTTGGCAAAGCAACTCCTTTGTGGGTTTGGTTTGTTTTTATTTTTTTTATTTATTTTTTTTTATCATCCTTATTATTTTCTAAATATATCTTGGTTGCCTGAATATGAGTTTACTAGATGATTGTTAGTGGTATAGTTCTCTGGAGCTTTTTTATTGTTATTTAAAGCAAATGTCTTTATAGCACCTAGGACTATTTCCGTCAGGCAAAACTCCCATTGATATCAGTAGGAATTCTTTCCTAATTATGTGGTTTCTCCTGAATATGCAGAGCACTTCCTCTGTTGTTATTTGGTTATGCATTTTTTTTATTTCACAATCATTGTTTTGAAGAAACCTCATAATGCACTTGCATATAGCTAATAATAATTACACTACAGAAAATATAGTGGTATTTGGGAGGAATAATGAATAGCAGACAAATGTTAAATATTTATGCTGTCAGATATTCTGGTTAATTTTGGCTGTGAACTTCAGTGTTACAAGCACTTCATTACATGATGCAGCTGAAATACAGACCTGTGTTTATGTTTCAACTCTCAAGAACAGATAGGTAGGCACGTTACCAAATAACAAAATAACTCCATAAAAAGTAGAAGTATATTGTAATTTCTAGAGAGGAATATCCTGAAATGATAGATGGTGGAAAATCTTATCATCCTTGTTATAAACATTGCTGAAATTCTGGAAAACTGTATTAGTTGTGAGTAGAAACTGCACGCCAGACACCACAAAATGCTCTTAGTGCTTGCACAGCTTCCAAGTTTTATACTTACTCATTGTTGTTTTGCTGTGTCTTTAATTACCATTTCTTAAGAATTATGTTCTGTTGCGGACAGTATCAAAATATTAGTTGGTCAGTATTGTTCAGATCTGAAAACTGAAATTTATCTTTTAAAGAGGCTTGGTTTTGGAATCGATAATGTTTAGTTTGTCTGTCTTCATTTTTTAAGCTTTCTTTTGTCAACACTTAAAGACTGTTTCATGGACAAATTAATGTGTTTGACATTGCCTTGTCCTTGATTGAGAAGCCAACTGTGTAATGTCTTTTGAAAAAACACAAAAGGAAATGAGGAGAAGACAACTAGGAAAGACAGAGAGTGAATGACCTAAAATTATTTTACTATCCATTTCCCGTTCCGTCCATGCTCCTTAGATCTAGACAAGCTATGACCTGTGGGAGTTTTGGAGGAGGATGGGGAAGAATAGGTAAAGAGGTGTATTTGGTCCAGAAGTAAGACTGAATTAAACTTTTTTAAAAAGCTTTACAAATGTTTGAAGAGTCATTGCTGGGTTTGCAATAGGCTTCCCAGAATAAATCATGTATCTTTCCGGGGTGACAGAGATATTCAGTGAGTTGAATGAGGCACACAGAAATTCAGAAATGTCAGATCTCTGTGGTGACTTTGAACAACTCCTCTTTTCTTTATTTATTAATAAAGGGAGAAGGTAGGAAAAAAATGTCCCTAAGACCAAAGAACTCTCTCTCTCTCTCTCTTGAGTCTCTTGGACAAATTCTGAGCTTTTTTCCTTTATGGTATCTCTGATGTCCCAGAATTATTCTTTCTTAGGTGTCTCCAGTGGACCCAGAACCAGCAGGATGATTTTGTAGAACATTTATATAAAGATTTTTTGAAAGGTTAGTTGATTTTTTTTTTTTATGTGCCGAGTGTCCCCTCCAGCTTGACTAATGGGGGTGTTCAGTCGCTCACAATTTTTAGGTTTTCTTTTCAGTTCACTAGAAGAGATTGATAAAAGAGAGCAGAAGAAAGCCAGAGGAAAGAAATAGAGAACAGCTTACTGAAATTGGCAGCAGACAAAGATCAGATAAAAAGAGCACCAAATGCTAGTGAAGGACAGCCTTTGCTCTAGAGGAAGGATCCGACCATTTGTGTTTAGTGCAAGAAAAGAACCAAGAATATCAATAAGAATATGGCAAGAGGAGGAAACAAACAAGAAAAAAAATCTGCAGGAAAAATTTGCCGTAATGACAAGATCCCACTCTGGTAGTCTCTGACATCTGCTGCTGGTGGAAGCTAAGTTCCAGCATAAGTTAGAAGGTTTTAGAACAATTCTGTATGCCTCTTGCAATGGTACTAACTTATTATACACACAAAGCATACAAAATATGTTTATCCAAGAGAAAATATATATGAGCATTTTACTGGTAGTAGTTCAAGAAGATACGTTTAAGTTAAACGGTTAGACAGCAAACATAAAAAGTCAAGTTTTAGAGGACAAATGAAGACTTTTTCCAGATGCACGGCACTCAAATTATATACACTGTGGTACACAGGAATATTTGTTTGTGCGTTAAAAAGTTGTATAAAATATTTTTATTAAGATTTGCTTACAGGCATATATATCTAGATAGGCATGTATGTATAAAATTATGTATCTACTTGCTGTGGATCATCTTCTTCTAAATTTAGCTTTTTAGAAGAAACTCAGAGAAATGGAAACATCGAAATGGAGGGCTTGATTTATGATATTTAAAATGACAGAACATACCTGCCTTCAGGCCTCCGAATCCACTTGTATTCTTGGTACCTGGATAGGAAGGGACTGGAGCAGCATGAAGCTAATTAATACCGACTTTATCCTCAAGGGCCTAGCATCTACCTTCAGGCACTTGTGACCCAAAAGCAAGAAAAATCTGAAAAAGTCATATTGTATTGGGTGAGCACAGGGCCTGGGCGCTCATGTGATCTGTAAAGAGCTTTCTGAGGGGAGCTAATTTGTTCCTTGTGAGCCCCCATGAACCTTTTCTCTTACTGCTATTTAATTTGGCCTTGGATGGATGAGATGTGGGCTTTAGTCTGCAGGCTCAATATTCTGATAAGCATTAAGATGTATTTTTGTCTCTCGTGAGAGCATACAGCTATTCTGCTTTTTAGTTTACTGATTTCTGCCGTTTTCAGTGGCCTTCCTGTCCAACAGCTTAGTTGGATGGTTGACTGCTCTTCAATGCACAGTATTTGGAAGCAGTCAGGCTCACCAGTTACCTGCTCGTGCCATTGCAACCTGCTGGATGTTAGTTAGCACTCAACAGCATGGTGAACGGATGGGAACATCAAGGGAAAATTCTTTGGTAGAGAGTGCAATATAAAATCAGAATAGTTCATAAGAAAGAGAAACAGGCTGCTTACCTGCTTTGAACAGAACCTTGTTTGTATGAAACCTTCTCTTCTTTGTCCTTTTCTTGTGTCTCTTGCCTTTCTTGTGTCTCCTGCCTTCCACAAGGCATCCCCCTGGGTGACAACATCCTTCTTTCCTTCTGGAGGAAGGTACTGGACAGCACAACTGCTTGGTTCAAAATTTGTTTTCAAGCCTAATTTTATGACAGCCTTCTTATGCAAATGATGGGTTGAAAACTTAGCTCCTTCAGGACTGAACTCCGTGCTGTAAAATACAGATATTAACACTTTTCTACCTCAGAACCAGGATGGAACATAAACAGTCTGAAGTGTTCAAGTATTGTGGTTGTGAAAGCCAATAACAGAGGACGTGTGTGCTCCTCTGTAACTACTGCTCAACATGGTGTGCATCTTGGGTCTGCTGCGGGGGCTCGGGGTGCTCAGGAACACACACAGAGCTGTGCAAACATTCCCCAGCCCCTGAAATGGGATCAGTCATCAAAGTTATTGGCCCTGACCTGCCAGCAGACCCTGAAATTACATACAGGTGTATTTATAAGGCAAATTTTACAAGATTGCCTTTTTATTCTTTCTGATGCAATGCCCTTCTTTTTTGTTGTTCTGCTACTTTTCATGTGACCGCCTTTCAGCATAAGGTGGTAAGCTCTTAAAGTGTTCATGACCACGCAGAGAAACCTTGGTCATGCTGCTAATTTCAGCTATTGACATTGATGAAGTGACAGCCTTAATTACCTAAAGTAACTTTGAAATTGGTGCTGCTTTCAGTGGTGCAGTTGGACCAGATGACCTCCAGAGGTCCATTCCCAGTTAAATTATTCTCGGATGCTATATTGGTTGCTGCATGTGGGAATTCACATTACTTGACTTAGCTGCCTGTAGGAAATGGAAAAAGATTCTCCTGGAAGGTGATTCAGAGCATAACCTTATTTAGATGCTAAGATATAATAGCTTGCAGGAGCAATTTATACATAGCCAAGGACGCTACCCTCCTAGTCAAGGCACCCAGATATATGTTCTGTAGCAGGATTAAATGCTGGTTTTGCACTAAGAGACTTAAACTTCAGTGCAGACCCTTTTTTTTATACCTAAACAAAGACTGCTGACTATATATAAATGTGGTGCAGTTGTGTGTCATGTAGTAGGAACTATAATAAAGAAACAGAGAGACCTGTCAGGAAACAAGACTATGTTGAAGACATATTTGTGAATTACGAATTAGCTAAATGATCAGAATAACTTTATGCAAATTATATTTATACAGATGATACAGCTTCAAGAGGAGGTGAGTTTTTGCAGTGCATAGTGTAGAATAGCAAACATCAGACGTGGCATACGAGAGGTGAAGTATTAACTTTATGCTAAATTAGAATTTATAGCTGTATCTTTAGAACAGTCAGTTATTCACTGAGGAGAGAAGGTAAGAGAAAAAATGGTAAAGCTCTGCACCCAAATATCAGAGATACTCAGCTGGCATGTGGGAGGTCTTAATTCAGGCCTCTCTCCTCTGATTTTTATACTAATTAGTACATCTTTCATAAGTGAAATTTTTTATAGCATGCTTTTGTTAACTTGTAGAAGGTTAAATGGTGTGTTGCAGGGTCAGACTGTGAATTCACGGTATAACCATGGAAAGCTTACATATTCTTAAATCATGGATTCTGTTTCGTGATTGTGAGCTTAAATCTGTGTTATTTTTATTTTAAATGTTGTTAGACTCTTTTTTTTCTTTTAATTTTTAACAGTACTGTTGTCATTGTGTGTATTCTGAATATTTAATTTTCCCAGTTGAATGTCTGTTTAATATGCAAGTTAGAAATAGCTGCATGTTTTGTAGACTTGTAATAATTAGATGTGGGAAAAAGTGCTATTCAGCCACTCAGACCTTTTGCCTGGGCTGTGTAAAAACATTGTTTCCATATTGGATTTGAATAAGTCGTTTATGATCAATAATTCAGTCAAGAAGCTTCAACTTGTTTGGGTTTTAATTCACACTAACAGATTACTGTGGCACTTTGAATATGGTCAGTAATGGTTGCTTGAGTAATACTTTAGACTGGTAGGGTTTTTCCTTAATAATGGTGTAAATTGTCTTTCCATAAACACTTTTCTAGTAAATTGTAATCAAATAACTGATTATGTGGAAACATGATGCAGTGGAATTCTGACTATGTTAGAAATGCTTTTTGAAGTGGTTTTTTTTGTGTGTGTATATATATATATATATGGAATACTTTGGTCTCCTTCACTTGTTTCTACAAAAGCTGCCAAAACTTTAATCAGGCTTGAAAAAAATTGCAATAATCTGGTGACCATTTCACTTCAGAAACTGATCCCTAATGCCTTTGTATCTCTCAGTAATAAGGATCTAAGCATATGTAGCTGTAAATCCACAGTTTAAATCCTATTATGTTTGTTAGTATTTTGTCTCAATTTCATTAAACTCTCAAGTTCCCAAGTTTATTTCTGTAATTGCTCTTCTGGAAATATTTAAGCTTAAAAACACATTGAATACAATTTTGCTCCAATCTGAGATCTTTGCAGATTTCTAATGTTTTTCATCTCTTTTAGTAAGTGTAATGTACCTAGGTCTTTTTTATAGAGACAAATGTGTATTCAGTGTAATTCCCTGCAATCAGGAAAAGGGAAAATGAAGAGAGGAAAATAAACAGAAGTTTGGGGTTGGCTGGGTTTCCTTGATTTAAATCTCATATTTTGCATGTTGCTTGATTGTATTAGTTTATTCATTTTGCCAAACAGACCACAAAGCTGTGAAAATTATTTATTTAGTTCTCTTCCTAATAGTTTTTCTAATAGGGAATTATTTTGGTACAATGAAAGACATTTGTAAATGAAGCAGATAAGCCCTTTGGCAGACAAGGAGTGCTTTGTTCAACACAAGAATTCTATTGTCCACTGCTTTAGTTGTCAAGTGCCTGGGGAGCCCAGGATTTATGATGATGTTACAATGGCCCTTTCAGAGCGAAGTCTAAGAAGCTGTGAGATTCCGTTCCTCTGCTTTTCAGACTTTCAAATCTTTTTATCATGCAAGGACAATGCAGGATTCAGCTGCTTCTTAGGCCACAGGACTGCCCATTTAACATCAGGCATTGTGAAATAATTACCATAGTGACAATGGGTTTGTTTCCCCCGCCCCTAACTAGCAGCGTTTCAAAATTGTTCGAGTTGTCACTTTGTATAAACTGACTCTGAAGCCATGGCTTATTTTACACACACACACACACAATCTTGTTATGAGATTTGATTTAAAGTGCCACTGTGTCAAATCTATTTCGAGCATTGGAACTGTTTAATGGATTATTTTTTTTTTTTTTTTAGTTTTCTTGTAATTATAACTGGACTTTGAAATAGCCTTCTGTAAATACAGCAGTTGTTTTTATTTTGGCTTTTCTTCCTTTTGTAAAGGTTATAGAGTTGGTAGAACCTTACTATTGAAGCCATATTCAATGGCAGCAGAAAATAAAAACATCATATACAGTAAAAGTAATATCTGATACCTATGTATCAATTAATCAGCTAAACTATTTCTTGTATTACAGTAATCACAGAAGTAATTCAGTAATCTTAAATCATGTTTTTCATGAAAATTAGTAACTGGGGGAGTTTTCTTCCTTGATGTTGATATGAAGATTTATTTGCTTCAAATAATTATTAGTGCTAGAAAAAAATATTGATTTGTAACCTCTGATGTCTGTTTAAATGCAGTGTAACTGGAAAATGGATCCTTTACTTGGCAGTTAAATTATTATGTACATGGGCACTTCACTGTCTGATGGTCAGGTATATGTATAGAAAAAAAGCTTAATAATGTAGCAGGTCAGGTTGAGGAGTGTTAGTATCTATCATCAACTATTTGCTGCTTTTTAAAGTGAGAGTGGATCTTGAAAAAATTAGACCATAAGGATACGTAAGAGGATATTTTGAGAAATACTTATCTAAGCAGCTTCAAATGTCTTGGGTAAAAAGGCATGTTGAGCTGCAATGTTTCTGTAAAGATGTTGTCTTGATATTGAACAAATTATCAAAATGAGAAAGTTTATTTGGTTTTCATCTTTATTTTCATTCATTTGTATGAATTTTGAATTAGTTCAAAACGGTTCTCTATGAAAAAAGTTTATTTGTTTGCAAAATGAGCATATTTTAAAATGCCATATGTAATTTATAGCAAATTGCATAAATGTGTTGCATGTGTATTTTTACACACCAAGTGCTTTATGTATTAGTGACTTGGTCATCGCACAAAACATACCTTACTTCATAGAGTTTACCTTAGCAACATTCACTTTCTAGCAGTGTGTTTTTTGTTGAACATGTATCACAAATTTTTAAAACAGTGAGTCAACATATCTGCAGTCACAACTGGCAATAGAAGTGTCGTTCTTCCTTTGATGGAGTGACTGTGAAATGTGTTTGTGTAATATTGCAACATTGAATATGTAATATTTGGTCAATGCCTATTCATTTCTCCTCAACACTTTTGCTAGAACTTTCAAATTTGGCCTGTGCCACTGAACTATTTTTTGCAAGTAAAACTTGTTTGCTTTAACAGAGGTGAAAAGTGGGTATAAAATGGAGGACTGATATAGATGAGACAGCTTTAACAGTTAAATACTGCAGAAAATTACTGATTTGGATGTATCAACCCAAGTTGCAGAGGCTGTTTTGCAATAATTCTTCCTAGAAATTCTGAATTAATAAATTTGAAAGTACTGTGTAATCCAGCCTGATTTCCTTGGCTGGAGTGAATCCTAGTGCTAGGATTCATTTAGTACCCACTTAAGAATCTATCAAGGTATCAAATGAGCATCAAAAATATAGTGTCTGCGTCAGTGCATAATAATAGATCACATCGAGTATTTCTTTTGTGTTCAATCACATTAGCTATATTTTTTTCACTTGTGTGGGAACACGTTGTCAGAAACACACAGGATGATGAGGGACTGCTCCGTGAAACTGAGCATTCTTAATTTAGCAATTCAAATTCAAGAGATTTACCTCACCTCATAAGAAATTATTTATCTGGTTTATTTTTGTTTCTGCACCTTTATACAGACTGTCTCAACTCACTATCCCACTTATGAAAGAATTTTAACCATTGAAACAACCTCTTACAGGCAGAGGCACCTGTTGCTCATTTTCTCTCTTCAAACATCTTATTCTAGATAACTTTTCCCTACTGTAGTGGTAGTTCTACTTACTAAAATAATTTACTGTCTTCATCATAATTGTAAAAATACTGATTTCTAATATGCCTTTAGAGCGCTTAGTAATGTTCAAAGCACATCTTGTTGGCTAATGGCATCTGCAGCTGTTACTTTTTTCCCTATAGCGTGTCTTGTATTGAATAATGTTCCCAGAACAGATTTTTCCACAGAACCCTGTTTTTTCAGGAGATAATGAAAAAGATGTGAAGGAATTTTGATATGGCCTCTAGCATTTTAGTTATGTGAACATTCTTGCAGTAATAAGTCTGTTAAGGTGAAAGCTGTTTATTAAATTTCCTTTGGACTTATAAGTATTATTTAACTGCTAGTATATAAACTCTCCTTAGGCTACTGTGATAGTTTATAGGCTAGATGTTAGGGCGTTTTTTTATTATGATACCAAAATTGCATTGAATTTCAAATGAACTTTTTTATTCTTTGCAGCCACAGCTGAAGTACTGGATAAGTGGCAGCAGCAAACTCACATCTGCATTATCATCTTAGACTCATTAAGTGACATTTCAAATGTGTGGAATATGCTACATAAACTGGCAACAAGTTTCCAGTGGGTAAAGGTAAGTAGTACATCCAAAAGTATGATCTTCTGAGTGGTCAGATCTGCATAGCTACCACGGTTTGATAAGGTGCATTTTTTGGATCATTAATTTCTTGTTTAAAACAGTAGCGAACCTCTTGAAAACTCACAGCAATGTACCACTGAAGAACAGAAATGTAAGAAATTCTCTAATATTTAGGCTTCCAACTTGATTTTATTAGTCCAAAAGATTCATACTTTTCTTATTCTAGGCTACATGAGTGATTAATTCCGTATTTGGTTTATTTCACTGATATTTTGTGCAATACCACTGAGCTTAATATAACTGCTCTGACTTGGGTTAGAAAAGCAATTTAGTGGTGACTCCTAGGCTTCAGAGAAGGCAACTGTGGAAAGTGTGGAAATAGAGTGGTATGGAAAACCCTAGACCTAAAAAAAGTCATATCTGCTGCCTTTAATTTTTCATATCCTCTGGGGCTTTCGATTGTGCCTATTTCTGACCACATATGATTCCACAGAAGTGAGAATTGTCCACTTACAGGAGCATCCATGCTTTATTAAAATTAACACAGAAACAGATTAAATGTGATAGAAAATAAATATGTAAATACTATCATTTTTACAGAATCAAAGGCACGATCCCACCTGAATTGTCTAGGATAAAGAGTACAAAGCCATGATATTAAAGCTTTTTGTCTAGCTGACTCATTCACAGTTTTTACATTCAATGCACTCAAATCCTGCTTGACAGATGCTTCGTTTCTGTGGAAATGTGCTTGAATGATGATAATCTTATTTCTGGCAGACAAACGGGCCGTATACTTAAACATCATTGTGGGCAGTTATATAGGATATGTGTTTATGGTGTCCACCAGCTTGTTAAGATAGACTGCAGCAATTAGTACCAGGCTGAAACAGAGTGTATTTGACTGATACCAACAACATTCAAATTGATTTAGGTGGGAAATATGTAAGCTCCTTTGCTTCTTAGGAAGAGCTGTAGCTCAGCATGTGAGATTCTTATGCTGTCATTCAGTTAACACAAGGGACAAATTTTGCAAATTTGCTCACTTCTTGTTCAGATACAGCTTTTCAATAGAATGAAGTTAAAGAGTATTTGGTTTGACTGAAGGCTTCCTGACTAGGTTTCAAATTCATATATGGATATCAAGAAGACATAGCAAAATTATCTTAAATTAATTATGGGTTCAGTTTCTCTGAGTCTCCCCTCCATGCACAGTTAAGTGAATTTTCTCACCACCATTTCATATGCCTCTTCTGGCATTTTCTTATATCTCACTTCAAGGTTTAGTTCAGGCCTCTTTCTGCTCTTCTTGTTCTTGCCTTCAGAGCTACACTTCCAAGTAGATTTCATTTTTACAAATTAAAGGACTGAGGAATAAACCTAAAGGAAAACTTGAAGGCCCATTGCTCTCACTACTTTTTGAGATAAGTGAATTTAACAAACTGGGTCCCTACTCAAGTTCTTTTCATGTCTTATCTGAGAAACAGTTGTGTCTATATTTGTGCACTTTTTTGCATTTCAGAGTTCAAGTTATTTTAAAGGTCAGAAGTGGTGAACCAAAAGCTAAATCAAAGTCTTTCAGAAACAATTTTGATGGGGGTTTATTGAGAAAACGGATGTCAGCTTTAACTTTAAATACTCTCTATAGTTGCTCTCTTCAGGCTTTAATAATGATAACAGTAACCATAATAATAATATTTATTAAAATGTGCACCATTGTGCCTCCAAGAACAAATGCACACATCTAGGGCTAAAAAAAATAGACACAAGATAAAACTAAATTATACACCTTGCATGTATATTTTATCTAAAAATAGATTACTGTATACTCAGCCATTCAAAGTTTCATATGCAACAAAAACTGTCTTGAATTCTACTCAGAAGCTAGTTTGCTGTCTCAAACATGGGCATATCCTACATGCTATGAAATAGAACAAAATTTAGTGCATTTACTTCTTTTGAGCTCTTTAACTGAACCAATTACTGCATTGTTAGTTGTAGCTGAAGAAAAACTTCTTCAAAATGGCTTCAGTGTTTTTCAGGAATACTTGCTAATGTTACCATGCAAACATATGCAATTTATGTGGCTTTACTAATCTGTATAAAGACTAGTAAAGTCACAGAAGTTGTGATGGGTAAAAGCTCATGTAATGCAAAAGATTTTCCCACTTTATTCCTGACAATCTACATTTGCAACCATTCAGTTACTTTATTTTAAAATGGCTTTTCAATTACATTCTAGTGCTGTAGGGGAAAGCCTTGTGACAAAGGCATGACATAAACCATTTATATTGCAGCTCCATCATAGTTCCCATAGCTAAACTAGACTGGACAGTTCATTAAAAAGAAAAATTAATAGTACAAGGTTGCAGGGAAACAATAACAGATTATGACTGGCCTGTGGCAGCCCACTGAATTCATGTAGTGGAATAAAAGTGATTCCCCTGTCTCATAAATGAAGGCTTGTTCCAGGGTTTTAGGCAAAGTCTATACTTCTATTCCTTTACAGGAAAAAGCTATACAGTTTCTTGTCTATAAAATCAATAATTTGTAGTTCTTGCAGAAGATTAATATGTACTCTTTTGGGATGGAAAGCACATATTTCATTAGGCTTTGAATGTGTAATAACAAACATAATATAAAAGACAATAGAACAGAACACACAAAACGGCTACATCAAAAGAAAAACTAACCTTATCAGAGCTGGGCAGAGGCATGGAGGGGCAAAGCGAGGGTGGAATCAGGACTAAATCCCATCTTTTCTAAGATAGTGACTGCTTTAGACCAGTTGAAAAATGCTGTACTTCAATGTGGCAAAACCAAAGGATTTGTGATTCAGCAGCATGTCTTTTGGGTCCATTCCCACTACCTGTGTAACATCATATATGATTTGTCTCTTGTTTAAGGTTTTTCTTATAGATGTAACTAAGTCCTAATGGCTTCTTTCTAGACATTACTGCATATTTTCCTAATTTCCTCAGAGTTTCATGGTTTAGATTTTCTGTATAATTCTGGTATGCGTGGCAAGTACACAGACCTAGACTTTAATGTTGAAATCTGAGTTTTGTTACAGCAATGCTATAAATTCCTGTCTCAGAGATATTTCAAACAATATGGGCTCTGGGACGCATTAACCATTTCTTTTGGCTGGTAGCCACAACCTTCTAATGAATTCGATGGGATAACAGGAGAGGCCAGAAAAGGGGAAGTCTGAGCCAATATAATATTTGGAATCAAATACAGGACTGATCTTCTGGGGTATTCTCTGGTTCCATTTATGAACACAATCTTTTTTTAGAAACAATAGCCTAAAATACTGAAAAGTCTTGGTTCTGGGAGCCGATCTTCTTGTACATTTGGAGGTTTGTACCTACTTTTACAAGGGAACTTGAGTACCTCGCCTCCCATTCTCCCTTCACTCCCCCCAAAATAGAAAAAGAGATTATGTAACCTCAACAGTCTGGTCACTCAGAGCAGCCTCCTGGCTATCTTGGCTTAGTTTCATGCTATAAGCTATGTTCTGTGAAGTGAGGCTCCACTGAAGCAAGAAAACCCAACCAACCAAAAAACTCTCCCTCGACCTCCTGGGCTGCTTTCATACTTTCACTGCAGGCAACATATATGAGTTACAGCACGTTGGAGGGAGGAATATTTCTCCTAATTTTTAAAGGGAAAGTGTTTGCACAAATATTTATCGCTCACTAATGAGCTGTTCATTTCAAGACTGGCTACTTACTACCTGCAACCTTCACTGCTATGTTCTTCTGTTTACATGTCCAAGGGTACCGCTTCTGTCTTCTCTCCCTCTCTGCCCTGCATTAGACACAGGAGAGAACAGCCCCATCACAGGGAACAGCGTTTCAGTGAATCACAATGACTCACTCCAAGGAAAGCTCAACAAAGACTGTGTTGTGCTGCTTCACAATAAAACTAGTGACCCAGTGGTTGCTGCTACTTTGCTGCTTGCAGGATGAACAGAATAAAACAGTAGCTGTGTGTTCAAGAAACGTCACATCAACTGGAATTACCTTTTTTCTTCTGGTAGATCTGTAGTAATTTGATTTGATTAAAAAGTGCTTTCATTTAACAAATATAAAGGTCACTTAAATATTTAAGTAGGAAAACTTCCGAGCAAAGAATAGAATGGTAATGGCTTTTTTTAATAACTGTCAAAACCAACTGTCCTAAGCAGAGCTTGGTGCAATGTTGGCCCCGTCATTATCCAGGTTAGTTCTGCTCCCCACATCCTGTTACGTCCTTTCAGCAGAGACTTGGTTGCCTTTAACGTGATCTCACACATAGTTGACTGATCTCACACATAGTTGACAACATCGTCTTTTCTTCAACTGAACTACTTTGCCTGTGAGCTGTTACTGGAGTGCTGCATCCAGGTTTCAGACTAGGTTGCTTGAAGTTTCCATCAGTTTGTTGTGCTACAGCTTGCACAGCTCATTTAGGCCAAAGGAACAAAACTTATATGTAAAGCCAAGAATGCACTGTTAACCTAAACTCTTAACAGTCCATCCAAAGGACCATTAGTTCACTGGTGTTAAGATCTTGTGCAAGTTATGTGCAGTTAAAAGTGATACACACAAGCTTTCTAGTATCTACCCTTTCTCTGATGTCACACTCACCATCAACCGTCTCTCAGGCAGATGTCTTCAGGCAGGGGTGGGGATGGAGGGCCCCTGCATCCCAGAGCATGCAATGATGGTTTCTTCTTCCTTCTCATTCTAGAATCCCCCTGGAGTCATTTTTATGTTTGCTAACATGCTCCACATTTCCGCAAATTGCACTCTCTTAATTGCTCTGTAGTTGACATTACATCCAGTTTTACTGTGAATGGTGTGCTTTGTATATATTGAATATTGTCCTTTGTTCTCTGTGTTATCTCTAAAACTGGTTTTGTGCAGCATTCAAGGTTGCATTTGTTTAGTGGCCAGTAGCTGACCCCTGCTGAGCAGTTTACAGCCCTGGAGCCTCCACTATCATCTTGTACCTGGACATTCAAATCTCTTCATATCATCCCATGCCTGTCTCTATGCTGCATTTTATTCAGGGGTCATAGATAGTTCATTCTGCACAGAATAGTGAATTGTTATTGTTACCTATTCATTAAAAATACGTACATAAACCAATGCTATTACAACACACAGTCATCCAAAACTAAGCAAAAAGCCAAATCAAATTAGGCAATAGTCACTTAGTCCTTAGAAAACCTGTTACAGCCAAATAAGTTAACCAAAACCAAGCCCCAAGCAGGCCAAACCAAGTCCCGATGAAGCCTAGCAAGTCCTAATGCGTCCTGAGGCCTGTGCTGTCAGCTTCACACAAAGTCTTTGGCACGTTGCAAGCAATGGTAATGCTGTTTTACTGGCTTACAAAGCTCTGAAATTTTAACAAGTTCATGTTACACATGGAAAATTTTTTTACACTATTTAATTAAACCTGACTATTGAATAGATATTTAGTAAACATTCATATTAGGGATCTTATTCTTACATAATCATTCCTGTCACATATTACAGCTGGGTTTTGTTATAGCTGTTTTTACCAATAGAATAGCATTGGGTCAGTGCCTGCGTATGACCTTCATAATGAGTTCTTCCTGCTTATAATATATATTTATCCTTCTTTAGGTCTGATTCTAAGCTCACTTACTGAAGCTTAAGCCAGAAAGAATCCACAAAATTTGGAGAAAGAGTTTAAAAAAATCATGTTAAGTTTTTTTAAGGCAATGTTTACCCTGACAGCCATTACATCTGAACAAGAAATATGTCTGGCTGTTCAGAAAGATATTCCCAGTTCTTGGATGAATCCCCAGATCCAGTTTTTCCAGCTGGTGCCTGTCTGGTGCTTTCTTCTCTATGACCACTGGATTTCCAGGAAGTTATTTTTGATTGTAGGTGAAGTACCAATGGTACCAAATAATTTGTTTTCCTTTTGCTCACTCTTGTGAGTTTTTGAGTTGAAAACACTGTCTTTAGGTCTTCAAAGTGTCAAGAAAATACAGGGTTGGCATTGTAGAAGAGCACTGTATCGCTGTCCCTGGATGTGATATTGTAAAGCCACCAGAAAGGAAAACGGAAGATGGGAGTGTTCAGAATTGTACACAAAGAAAAACATACCCACTGAAGTTTTCTATAGGCTTTTAAATGAAAAACTCCAGATTCTTTGTAACGTGAACAAAACCAACAAGCGTCAGTATTGCATTTACATTCTGTGAAGTCTGAGTTACCAGAGGAGACCAGAGAACAACCTAGAGGGTTACATCAGTCTGTTCTGATGTTTAAATCAGTGGATGCTATGGGTTGCTTAGCAGGTATATGGCAAATTTCCACAAATGACAGGGGAATCTTTAGCAAAGTTAAGAAAACTTAATGTGAGAAAAAAAGTAAGCAAAACTCATGGTACACTCAACACCCAGCCACTAACAATTTTAGCCTGATTTGTAAACATAAGGAAAAGTACAGATGAAACATAAAGTTACGTATTTGGAAATTACTTGGAACTGTGAAAGCCTTATTCCTCTCTATCAAAGATGATAAAATTCACAGAGATGAAAGGTGTTTGATCTGATGGATTGCCATACACAGAACCTTTTTAATAGAGCTATAGTAACCTGGTCTCCAAAGCTTCACACTCTTGCAAACATGATGTATTTGTGCTTACATGGAGAATGGCCTTTTATACGACACGCTTGCTCATTAGTCTTGGGCTTTCAGTCACCTTCATCTTGTCCACCAGCTACTTGTTTCTAACATGGCAATTTGGGCTTCTAGTTCACACTAGCTCTCTTGGGCTTAACACGTATGGTCTTTAAAAGCTTTCTATTGACGCAGCTTCCATTTTCTTTCTCTATGCACTCCCAGAACTGTCAGCAGTCATTTTAGTTTGTTTCTTATTTCAACTGTCAAGTCAACATTTTCCTTTACAAAAAACTAAAAAGTTCCAAAGTTTCTGAGTATTCCATCCTTCTTCCAATAAATGTAACAAGTACCAATGTATTTAGAAAGATTATGTTTGGTGGCAGACTCTCTCATCTCTTTACCCTAATAGTTCCTTTTCCAGAAAAAACATAATTACTCTGAGAGCAATTTATTTAATTACCATTATGGGAGACTTCAAAGGAAATTGGTTGGATTGAAATAGCGATATCACCCCGGCAACTTTTTGAAAAGAACACTTTGGTAGAAAATAAGCTGAATGTAAGGGTATATTTAATGTGAAAAAAAAAAAAGCCTAATCCTATTCTTTTGACTTAAACAGTCTTTTCTATGTATGTGTGCGTGTGTATATATATATATATACACACGTATGTTAATTCTTTTTATTATTGTTATTGGTCTCTGTTTTTCTTCTATTAATATAAATTCTTTCCCCTGTACTTGCCACGTACTAAGGTCATTCTATCCAGAAATTACACTGTTCTCAATCCAGCAGTTCTACCAAGTGTCAGATTGTTTTTGCCTTTCTTTTCACAAGCTCATTTTTAAGCAACACTTCACTGGTCTTCATTAAGGAGAAAACTATCTGTTATTGATTTGTGAGCCAAAGCTTTATCTGACTGGACTCACGTTCATTCACATTCAAGTAATTCTATACTGTCCTGTTGGTTAAAAAAGACATTAGCGATCTAAGAAATCTAAGATTGATGATCTAAGATGCAGTTATATACCACAAGTCCTAATTATCCCACTCTTAAGGCCAAGACTTGCCCTTGACATCAGAGAAATGTTGGCAAAAGGTAGAGTATTTGTATCTCCAAAACATATAATGCACTTCCAGAATATATCTAATTATAGCTGATTCATGGCTTCAGCTGTGAATAGAACTAATCTAATTAAACAAATGCCCATTTTTGCCAATTTCCCATGACTGTGGAACATCAGTTTCTGAAACTAGGGCTTTTATGCAAGAACAGCTATAGGCCCAAGGTATTTAAATTTTGCCTCTTCTGCACGTTATCATGGTGCCAAACATCGTACCAACTGTAGAAAAGCACTGCCTTAAAACTGTTGTTGTTAATGGTTTCTATGAGAAGAAAAATGTTTTGTCGCAGTCATCTGTAATTACAGGTCAGAAGTAGTGCCAATCCATATTCTCTGGGTTATATTAGTGTTTCATGTGATCAGGTAGAAATACGTAATGAACAATTTTAACTCAAAATGACTTAGGTTCATGCAAAATATACTGAATCATTTGCCCTTTCTTGCAAATGTGTTATTTGCATGAAAAACAAATTTTAATTGCAAGCTGACAAGCCTGTCTTTTTTGTGTTATTTATATGCTTAGCATCTAATTGCATCACCTTAGCACCTCTTTTTGCATTTTTGGTTTTGTGTCATAATATTGGGAGTTATGTCTTAGTCCTTATAGCTTTGGAACACTGAAAATATAGATGGTAACCTCTGATTTGTGCTCAGAACAGGTCAGGTTGTACAGGAAGCTAAAGGGAAGGTTGTGTCTAATGAAGGTGGTGTTTTCCTTGTGTTTGTGTGCTTGTTTTTTAGGTTAAATAGAAATATTCTATAGTGACCACTTACAATGAGACATCTCAGAAGATACTAATGCAAATATTGTTTGAATTATAATCATGTGATTTAGAAGATTGTACATAATAATTTAAACTTGCAGTTTTGGTCCTTTCAGCTGTAGCCTCCCATTAGGTACTTAAACAGTGATGGTCTCCTTTACTAGAGCTACTGACACTGTATTAGGAATGTGTGTGAATGTTCTGGTATTGTTATCTCATACTATCAAGCGAAAAGCTGTCTCTTCACAGACAGTCTCTGCCTATGACAAAATTAATTATTGATTTAATTGTTCATTCAAAAAATCTCAAACTGGCTTTTATGTTCTTTATGGAAGGCATTTGCACTAAACTGGAACAGTTAAGCAAACTGTTAAGCAAAAAAAACCCACAAAAACCAAAAAACAAAAGAACCTCACACGTGCATGGCTGAAGGGTCTGACTCTTCACTCTGCAGCTCCAAGGAAGCTGAGAAAAGGAGAAGGCTCTTTGATTAGAAACGTAGCTCTCACCTTTCTGTTTCTAGTAAATGTATTTGAAAAATAAAGAGACCCTTAGTAATTCACTAACTTGTCAAGTTTTATAACGGTAAGTGTTACAGGGAATCTAATTACGCGAAGCTCTCTAAATGAGAGTCACAGTGGTTGCTAGACTTAAACAAACTGCTGTCAGGTGGTTTGAATGTGCATCCAAAGTGGCAATCTTTTATCAGAAACTTTCCTACTTGAGGGAGACCAAATTGAAGGGGACCAGGGGATCGAGTAGTCTAGCAGAACTGTATTCAAAGTGGGAAAACATTTTGTAAAGGAACACATTGGTCATATAAAGACCACAGAAGATGCTATAACAGTTTGGCATTTCAGCAGCACTGCTGAAGCTGCCTAAAAATGAAGCTGTGAGTACAATACCACAGATTCAGTTTAGATTTCTGATTGCATGGAGGCTGTCAGCCCTTCAGCCAGAGATTATAGATCAGAACAGAAATGGATTGCATGTTGGAATTCTTTTTGGTTTGGTTTGGTAGCTGAATAGGCCTGCCTGTAGTTGTCAGTTTTTGATAGGTTTTCAGTTCTGACTCTCTAATCTTGACTTTCCATCTCGTTTTTGGCATAAACCAAAGAGACCATCAGTCACAGCACAAGTGTTATTTAGCCATTCATAAGTATAAAATCTTAGAGAAAAAATTATTCAGGGTTGGCTTAGCATGTAAGTACAGCATTAGTAGTCGGAACTAAGTTGACTTTAGTTGTCATTTATTTCGTCCTCAGGGTGTCGTTTATAACCACTTACAAAATAGCAAACTATATTGAAACTAGCAGGGACATAGGCTGGAGCTATATTGCCCTTCGAGTATGCAGGAAATTACAAAAATTCCAGTTTGTCTGAGATGCACAAGAACACAATTACTATTTAAAATAAACTCTACCAAGAGCTTAGTCATTACTTTAAATGACTCTATCAATCACCGTGTTCTTTAATAAGACTACCTTTCTTAAGCTAGTTGTTTTCCTGTAGAGTTTATGCTTAAAAACAGACAGCCTCTGTCACATTTATCTTAAGTGGATCTCCCCAGGGCAGCAAGTAAATGTAAAACTCTGTTTACAGCCATTTTTCATTTCCCAAGCGTTTTAATATCACTCTCTCAGGCTTATTTCTATGTCATTCCCTTCATAATGTACTAAGATGTCTTCTTACTTTCTACTGCTTTGTATGAGGTACACCAAATGGCAATTTCACTCTTCTTGAATGAGTACAAATTAAATAAAAACCTGGTGAAAATACTTTCCTTCCATGAAGATTTCAGAGGTGGTTACTGAAGGATATATCACATCATATTAGTCAGGAGGTTTTCTTCCTCTTTCCTGCAAAATTACTTCTGTTTTTCAAGAGCTATCATTTTATGGTTTTGTCTATGGTTTCCTAATACTGAATCTCAAAGCTGCTACAGGAAAATATGGCTACATTTCAAAAACTATTCTTTGGAGCAGCTGGGGATTATTGGCTTGAAACATCTCAGTAATCCAATACAGTGCTATCAAACATAATTTAAAAATGCAAAGGATTAAGATTTCCTTTCATAGGATTCTACAGAACTCAGAATAGGATTCTACAAAATTTACTTAGCATTTTTAAGGTAGCTTCTATGCTAAAGATGAAAATCACCAGTTCTGTAAAGATTTTATTTACGTACATATTTTATTTAAGTACATACAAGTCTTGCCATGACCTAGAATCCCTTTGTAGTAGGATACACCTAGAATCTTGGCTGTTTGCACAGCATATATAAAACTAAATATATACTTATCTCTGCAGAACTGCAACCTCAGATTATAATCCTTTACAATTGCATCATGCTCCTATGCTAAACAGCAGAATATGAATTGGGGGAGTGTGAGGTTCTCGTTATTCAGTGGAATAACTAAAAGATTTTTTTTTTTCCCAAGTATCTTTAAATATGAAAAATTTCCTTTTCTGGACTAAATACTTTTGTCTCGTAAGACTAATTATGTTCTGTGAATGACACAAAAGACTTTATATCAATTTGCATTCAGATGAGGGTTATTTGCTGTTCGCTCCAGTGAGACCTGAAATACGCTTCAACAAGAAGAGAGATTCAGTGTTTCAGAAGGGCTCACAGGGAGTTAGTTGATGTCGGTCTGTTTTAGAGTTATACATTGGGAAAAATGAGATTTACCAGTTACATATACAGCATGAAAATCTTTTCCCGTATCAGAGATCAGAGCTCTTGTCATTTAAACAAAATGTTTTACATTAGACTACTGCATATTGGCCTTTAATTCTTGATTCCCAGTAGAGACGTATATACGTGACTAGTCTCGTGGGGTTAGTCATATTCATAAAGTCAGTTTGCTGTGTATGGAGTCCTTTAGTTTTTAATTTTCCTATTTTGTGTGTGATGAGTATGGGCTGTGGTCCTGGCACTTAGTGAGGGAACTCTGCTGGTCTATGAATTGAGCTATATGTCCCAATGCTGCTCTGGGAGAAGGACTTATCTGAGGAAGCAAAAATCCATCTCCTAATGGGATGATTTCCTAACTGGAAAAATATGCATAAAGCCCTTAACTGCTGTGGTGCAGCTGAAAGTTGAAAAAGCCGATATTGTCTCATCCTCCAGTTCAGCTCGTTCCATTTACAGTAGACCTTGCAAATGATGATGCACTAGAGTTGCACCTTTCTCAGTTCTGCATGTCATATAAGTAACTCTATCAAGGACAAATACTCTAGTTCCAGTGGAAAAATGCAATAATCCTAATTCTTGTTTTGTCCAGATTTAAGGTACCTAGAATCTCACTGATTTTCAGGACTAAATGATTTATTTTAAGAACTGGCTTTGCCATATGTGTAATGCAAACTAGATAGGCTGTATAGGAGTTCTTAAAATATGTTGCATAACATTATTTCATGTAAATGAAATGCCTTCCTTTCTGCAAGTATATTGTACAGGGAGTCTAAGCTAAAAACTACTCAAAGATTGGTCTGATAATGCAGAACAGCATTCTTCAAGGAAGAAAGTCTCCCAGCTAACCATTTAAGTTAAACCATGGAGTATGAGCCTTGAGGCTGCTCAAAACAGCCCTATCCCAAAAGCACAAAAATTCCCAGGTTCTTGTTAGCTTTCTGTGCCTGATTAAGCAGAGGAGAGGCTCCTGCAAAGCTGGGTGTGTTGCAGGTCCCTCCCTGCCTCTGTGGGCTGTGGGGGGCTCAGCCAGCTGCTCCATCCTTATGCCCAAAACTCAGGCACTCTTAACTCCAGAACTAATATGATCCAATATTTATTCTGTCATTAAAAAACCATTCATTTCCTTGTCTGATGATAAAATTATTGTAAAATAAATCATTCATCTTTTCAGCTACTTCTAATTACAGCTAAAATCTCATTCAGACAGGGAGTTTGCTATATTTACTTGATACTTTTGCAAAACATTTCAGAACATAATCATCCATTATTATATCGCTACACTGTCGTCTTGACTGCTTTCTGCCAAGTGTAGTCCTGAGAACAATTGCTACTTTAATGTATCATTCAGAAGTTATGGCCTAGACAAATCAGTAAAATTGTTTAGTCTATTATAATTTGGCATATGGTCATTTAATAGCACACAGGAAGTCAGCATGAATGTTTGGGATTATTTTTGCTACAAATATAACTAAAGAAATTTAAAATTGGCTAGACTCCACTTCCGTGACTGGTCTTGTCATTAAAATAAACTTTGCTTCCTCTTTATTTTTGTCTATTAGTAATCTGTAAACAGTCACTGAAATTTGTGCATGAGGTTTTGTAGAGCAGACTGACTTTTTAGATTAGCCCATTAGAGTAGGGATAACCCCATAACACCTCCTCTCGACTGCTGTGCTGCATGCTGAGCCTCTGCACTTTGCTATCTCTCAGTGCGAGGGTGCACGAGGATAGTGAAGTTCATAGAACCATAGAATGGTTTGGATTGGAAGGGACCTTAGAGATCCTGTGGTTCCAATCCCTTGCTAAGGGCAGTTGTTGTGTTGTGGAGCAGTCAAAATCCTGGGTCTACTCCGTGCCATAGTCTGTGGACATGGTTATATCATTTTTCAAGTTTATGACAGATGTGTTCTTGATTAGTTGAATAGCATATTTCCTTTAGAAATGTTGATGGATTTTATTTTCTAACAGTGCAAGAACAGACTTTTTCTATGTTAAAATTTAAACTTAGTAGCTTTTCATTTCCGGAACTAAGTAGCAAATGCAAGTACAAAACATAGACATATTATCTATGAAGCTAGAAGTGCCCTGAAGGCATGTTTTCACAATTATTTAGGGAAATCTTCTATTACATTTTGTGTATGTTGTTTGTGTATGTTGTTTTTCAGAGCGTGGACCAGATATTGTTTTAACACTTCTCAGTCCTGCATACCTCGACTGATCAACTTACATGGGCAGCATTTGGGAATCTCATTGCATTCATGTGCCTCTCTGATGTGATTTGATCTTTTTTGGTGGCTGCTTAACTCTTGTTTTCACTTTACTCCTGATAGAGCTATTATTCAGTACCAAAATTGCCAACATTTGTTTGTATGCAGTAAAAATACATTAATGGAATTCTTCCTTTTGAGAAAAAGTCCATCTTAGTTCAAACCTGGGATCCACTATGTTTAGGGAAGTGGGAAGCAGATTTTTTTACAGATTTCTTAGGAAAACTTAGGATTTCAAAATTACATGTTGTGCAGTTATAAACAACACTGTAAAAAATCAGGATGTTGCAGTCTGGTCAACTGCTTTACTGAGATTTGCTTTGCTGTAGTTGAGGAATATAATCTATGTGCAGAGATAGCAATAATGTTGAGGATATGTCCCTGCTTACTGCAGGGGGGTTGGACTAGATGACCTCCATGGTCCCTTCCAACACAAACTAGTCTATGATTCTATGATATCTCCAAGACTGTGTTTTTTTTTTAAAAAAAATGATAAACTTTCACAGCAAATGATACTGACATCTCACTACCTGTGTAGTGGTGTGCAGTGGCTGGATAAAGTGCTGCACACAGAGAATTTGCGGACACTCACCAGTGCAGCAGTCCCGTCAGCTGCAGCATTTGCCATCCTCAGATCTGTATTCCATGCTTACAGGATTATGCGGTATTTTTTCCACAAGAGAAAAGGAATTGCTTTATAAATTCTTTAGCTCTTTTTTCCATATTTTCTGCTTGAACAAATGGGAAAATGTAGGCTTACAACAGCTGAGCTAGCATTAAAATATTTTAAAGGTTTTAAATAGGTTGTTTGGGAAAAAAGGAGAAAATAATACTTCTTTCTTGTTAATTATATTGGGTTTTTTTAATGAAGTTTATATTGGCTTTAACTTAAGAGCATCTTGTGCACCTTGCCTTTTAAGAAAAAAGTAGTTTCTAAAAAGCCAAACTGTAGCTGTTTTGAGTTTAAGTAATTTCATAGACTTCAGTGGAACCTTGTTGATTTATTCTATTAGCGTTTCTTATGCTGGTAGGAGTCAGAGGGCTTACTGCTGTGGCAACCACTATGTAACTGAACAGAGAGCATGAACTTCAGGAAGGAAGAAGGCGAGGGGGGCACGCAGAGGCCAGGGAGACGTTATTGCCTGCAGCTCTAGCTTTAATTGCAGCCTATCTAGCAGTAGGTGACTTACTAAGGAGCCAACTTGGTGTTGCTAGCATGGAGTCCTTTCACATTATAACTCAAAACAGAAGCAATTACCATAAACAGCCTTAGTGATTTTTTTTTTTTAGCTGAAGTGGTGGATGAGAGATAATAGTTTTCTTTATCTTGCAGACATATAGTCTTATTGCTTCCTCTCTATACATGTATATGCAGAGGATGAAACAGAAGGTAGCAAACAATTTTTGCTTTAAATCCTTATTAGTACATTAAGCATGGATGTGTGATTAATGTTTTGTTTCCGGCACTTCACACTTGAATAGCTGATAATAAGCAGCGTATGTATGAGCTCGGCTCTTCCATTGTTGTTAAGCATCTTTATAAAGTGTTCACTGGTTTACATAACATTATTGAAAAGTTTGGGAATAATGGTCATATTTGTATACTTATTTTCATTGTTGAGATCATTATGTGATGTTAATGAAGAATAATTATCATCAAGTTTAATTTTCAAACATGTCCAAAATCTATTAATGTAAGCAGTTTACTTACATTTTTTTTCACAGTGGGTTTAAAAATGCATGGCTGTCTAGGTAAACAGTAAACAAAATAGCTTTCTTTAGGAATTAAAACCAAATATTTCATTCCTTATTTATGAATTACTTCTTTATAAAACCCTGTCTGTGAATTTTAGGTATGTATTTCTGTGTAACTGTGCAAAGGGATGTGGATGGGAGGGCATGACTGCTCAGGATTTGAGAAAAACATCCCAAGATGAGTGAATTTGGCACTATTGAGAGGTTTATCTGTTGCTGGAGTTATAGAATGCAATCTAGGTTCAAGCTTTTCCCTATGTTCACATTTTGTCTGCTACAAATACTATGTGTAAGATCTCATTTCTCATAAAAAATAATTGTTTTAAAGAAGATGGTAACATATATTTATATATACGCCTGTATGTATATAACATTGAGTGTTTTATTAGTGTCTTGCAAAAGACTAAAGTGAATTACACTGAAAGCTGAAACAGATATTGTAGGGACCTTGTAAAAATTGGCTATTCTGAAAAGATTGAAGGAAAATATGTTGGAAACCCCAGGAATAAGTCAAAGTGACCTTTATGATGGATTGTTAGCTGCTGGAGGTATAGACCTTAGTTCAGATTGCACTGTATTATGCAATTTTTGCTTCAAATATTAATTCTGACCTAGTGTTTTAAGAATTATTAGAAAGTAAGAAATCAATATAATTCTGATAATTTAAATCACAGGGAAGTTAGGAATAAATAGCCAAATCAATTGTTATATTGTCAAAAGTATCTGAATGTGTTTTTATTGGTTTATGACATTTATTGTCACCAGCACAAAGACAGCAGAGTTGGCAATCAATGCTGCTTCTCTGCTTTGACATCTTGATCCTCAGAGAGATGTAGAAGGGCTACTTCAAGGGTCTAAATCCAAAATGTAGGTCCCCAGAGTTGTCAGCCACTGCTCCTGCCTAGAAAAACATAGGCAGTTTTTTTTTTTTCAGCATGAGAATATGTTGAAAAGGCCTTTTTCAAGGCATGTGTAGAAATATTCCATTCTTGATAAGCAAGTATCTTGGTATCTATCTTAAATCTAAACCTATGGCTTAACGGCTTATATCTGAGGCTTATATCTAAGCTCCAAAGGGGGCTCAGATATAAATTAGGTATTTCTACAGTTACCTTGCATCTTGGGCTAAATCCATTTGGAAGGATCATGAGAGAATGATTCTCTGTCTTTCGGCTTCCAAATGAGTGCCCTAACCAGCAAGTCAAATTTTGCAAGGTGGCAATTACATGTAATGAAACACCAAATATGCTCCATTACTCAGTATTTTATAACCATTAATGAATTTTAATCTTATTATCTAGAAATTTTCCAAAGTAGTCCTAGTTTTATTTTGCTTAATAAAAAATTTATTGCACCTCAAAGACATAAAAGAACTGACAATCTTCTCAATTTTATTTTCTTTCAGGAATTAAGTTGGGAAGCTGCAGAGCATTAAAGTGATGTGTTTAACGTGTGGTGGCATTCTATGTGCAGAACATTTAATCTGAATCTTTGCAGTTGCCCCAAACTTTTTGACTTCCAAGGTGGAAGGGGTAGATTCTTGGATACTCCTGTGCCTACAAAATAACCAAAAATGAAGGAGGACAATTGTTTACATGCCGCTCTTATCTGCCTGGGCATGCTGTATTACAGCCACGCCGTAACTACAGAAAAACTGAACCACGCAAGGCCATCGCTTCATGGTCACCATGAAAAAGGAAAAGAAGGACAAGTTCTGCATCGTTCAAAAAGAGGTTGGGTGTGGAATCAGTTCTTTGTTATAGAAGAGTATACAGGACCAGATCCTGTACTAGTAGGAAGGGTAAGAAAGAATTTATTTTTCTTTCATTGATTAATCATTAATAATTTATATTACTTATTTGTGAGTTGCTTTTTTTCTTGCCGTTGTTTTTCTGCTGTATTAGCTGCTTCTTCAGCAGCTACTTATTCACCTAGAATTGTTTTATTGTAGCTCAATTAAGGTGCTAAGCAAAATACTACCTAAGTGAAACAAATTCTTCCATTGACCTCAGCAGTCTTTGAATGAAGGTGCACAAGCTGCTACTTAACACAAGAACCACAGCAACCACTTCAGCAACAATATGTCTCCAGAATATCTGGTATCGTTCTTGGGTCTTTGAAAATAGTAATTAAAAATGTAGTGTCTAAGCCAGCAGCTCAGTAAAAGTGTCCTGCTCAACAAGGATCTCTTAATCCTTTCATTTTCACGTTATCAGTAAAATTAAACATATGAGGGTTATGTATAGAGGGAGCAATATGTCTGTGTGCGTGTGTGTATGTACACACATCCTGGACTGATATTTTTATTCTGTTACTGTCTAACAGAATGTAAATACGTTTAAAACCAGTTTGTAAATGGTCAGCAGAACTGTATTGACTAAAGTCCAGCATAAAAGAGTGGAGAACAGGATCAATGACAGCAAGTACCATTCTGGGTATTCTGGTTTAAAAGAGGGTTAGTATTTGTAGATGTCAATATAAATCACTTTGTAGATGTCAATATAAAATCAATACATCTGTAATTTGGCTCAATGTTTCTCTCATTCATCAAACTGAAGTGTGCATTTGTTGCAAAAGAAAGAATGTTTAGTAAGCATTTGTTACTTCTTTTATATTAAAGAGGTTGTAATTAAAAACTTATTGGCAATCACTGATTGGCTCATTTGTTACATCCCATCTGTCACTTGACAGCTTTTTACATGCAGCCTAGTAGAATATGATTGGTATGAAGTGTAAAAAAATCTTTATAAAAATTACTCTTCCTTCCAACTTCATTTGAATAAAGAACCTGTTAGAACATTCTTCTCATGTTTTCCCCTCCCTAAATCTTAAAGCTTGGGTCCCCATAGCACCCTACATGTGGTAGCATGTGAGTCTCCTCAGGCAGCTTCTCTGAATGCAGGACAGATGTGCTCACAGCACATGCCTGGGTAGATTATTGTCTGATGTAAAACAAGATCTTTGAAAACTATGAAATTACAGTAATTTCATGAACTTTTTTGTTTCATAAATACATACATGAAGTGCATACCATCTTGCTAAAGTATGTCTGTTTCTCATTTTGTAGCTTCATTCAGATATTGATTCTGGAGATGGAAACATTAAATACATTCTCTCAGGTGAAGGAGCAGGAATCATTTTTGTTATTGATGATAAATCAGGGAACATCCATGCAACAAAGACACTGGACCGGGAGGAGAGAGCTCAGTACACTCTCACGGCACAGGCTGTAGACAGGAACACTAACAGACCTTTGGAACCGCCTTCTGAATTCATTGTTAAAGTTCAAGATATAAATGACAACCCGCCTGAGTTTCTTCATGAAAACTACCATGCCAATGTGCCAGAGAGATCAAATGTAGGTAAGTACTCACAAATGCACTTCAGTTCCTGGCCTTATGGAAGATGTATTGTCAGTACATCTTGGCTTTATTTAATTCTTATCATCTAGAATTTTGGGAAGTAAAATTTACTTCATACTCAATCAGTGACTCAGTCAATTTATCTAATATGCTGACCAAATCAAACCCTGCATAGCTACTAACTGTCATGGTTGAAGTGTCTCTAGATGGTTGCTAGAACAGGGTTGTTTCCTCCTAGGAGAAAGGTGAGGGTCCCCTGGCATTTATGGAGTGTGAATCCTCTGGGGTAAACATCAAGATTGTTCCTTTAGCAGAGCTGTGTAATAAAGCTAAGGAGTTACTGCCACACTATCTGTTCCATTTTCATCTTCTGTTTGAGCTTCTGTTTATCTCAGAGATTTCTACAGGAATGATTTCTTGGAAACTTACTGAGGAAAACATGAAAACAAAACTCTATTGTTTGGCTGTCTAATGACAAAAGCAATATAACGCTTAGACTACTGAGGAAAAAAACCGGTAATGGTACAGAGTGACTGCTGACTTTTCTATCTTCACTGCTAAGAACATTAATCCACATCACAGCTGGTGACAAATCTTTTCGGATCACATGAATCTATTTTGTCACATATAATTACCAAATAAATTTTTTCATTTACCAAACCTGGAAATAAAATGTTAAGAAATAGTTATGCTGTATGACTAAAAGCATCTCTGCATGGTTCTTACAGACGGGTTTTCTTCTGAGTGTATTTCTTCTGTGTTTGCTTTCCATTTTTAGGTACATCAGTTATTCAGGTAACAGCTTCAGATGCTGATGATCCTACCTATGGGAACAGTGCCAAATTGGTTTACAGTATTCTTGAAGGTCAGCCGTACTTCTCGGTGGAAGCTCAAACAGGTATTATTGAGAAGTTTATTTGAGTAAGACCTCATAACTGGAATACATTAAAATGACGAACTCAATCTATTGACTGAGGCACTACAGCTGGGTATATCTACTGTGTTTGAGCAAACTTCCTTCATTCTGTCTTGATTCTAGCTAAGCTCTTTTGCAGGTTGGTCCCCTGGCATTTTGTAGAGCATCTGGGTACGCTAGGCTAGAAAAATGTTACTATTTCTTTTATAGTGTGATATGTTATGATAGAAATAGCAATTTTTGTGCTGAACTGTAATTCTGTAATTCTCCAGGGCTATTCAGTGTTCAACTGAGTTGAATCTTTGGCCTACGTTTCTTGCACAGTGTGATGCACAGTGTAGGAAAATCTCACTGCAAATATTGCTGTGTTGTAATGCAAGCTAAAAATGCAATATCCAATTTTTTGTGATGTGAACCTGTGAAAATTTGTATGTGCCATTTTCTTCCCTTGTATTCATAGGAATTATCCGAACTGCCCTTCCAAATATGGACAGAGAAGCTAAGGAAGAGTATCACGTTGTAATACAGGCAAAAGATATGGGAGGACACATGGGAGGCCTCTCAGGGACAACCAAAGTGACAATTACACTTACAGATGTCAATGACAACCCACCAAAGTTCCCACAGAGTAAGTGACAACAAAATCCTTACTAACATTTACTAATAGTACCCATATTTGTATAGCATCAGACATATTCTAAACTTCAAAAAGCAGTAACTGATGCATTATAAGAGCACACATGTGAATACATAAATATTGTTTATGCATTCTTGTATTAGTGCTGCAAATTGAGACATTTTTTAAGGTCAAGGTTAGATTACAAGGATTCCTGACCCTACACTTAATTTTTGAAACTACTGGACCATGTTATATTAGAAATATACCTATGATATGATCAGGGAGGCATAGTCTGGACTTCTCTGTCAGTGGACAATGAAGCTGATTTTTTTGAGGGGTCTCTTGTGTGTTAAACCAAATCAGTCAAAAAGACTAGAAAATGTACCTGCACTGCAGCAGGGCTGGGATAAGCTGGTTTACTTCCTTTCCCATTTTCATGACTATGGTGTGGGTGTAAAAGACACTTTTTTACTACTCTGCTCAGACCACAAGAACTTTAATAAATTGTTGCAGGGATATAGGAGGAGGTTAAAACAAAAATCCCCTCAGGCGTTGTGTAGGACCAGATTCTTCTGTGTTGGGAGAGTTGCAGTATGCAGTAGTCACATGGCATGCATGCAGCAGAAAGCTCTCCAGTTAGATTTACAGTGTTTGAAAGACGTCTTCAATGAGCCTCATGTCACGCCTCTCAGTGCTCCAAGTTCATAGCTATTTGCAAGCATAGTTATGATAGTAATTTTCAATGAACAAATCCACTTTGTTCTTTGATGAAAATGGACAAAGGAAAGGAGGTGTACTTTTATGTTTTTACAACTGTATTTCTCAGGCTTGAAGTCTCTTGCTTTTCTTGGCCCTTCACAAAAGTGTTGCACAATCTATTAACAACTCCTGATTATGCTCTTTCAGGTCTTTGACAGACCTTCAAGTGAGTGAGCATCATTTTTTATTTCACATAGCCTTTCATTTTAAGTATTGATTCTTCATCCTTTACTTCTATGAACACTCTCAGAGAATGGTGAATGTCCTTAAGGACAAAATTTAAGACTGGATACTCCTCAACACTTACATTTACTATGGCAATACAAACCAAATTTTTAAATTGATGGTTGAAATGTATTGCTGATGGTCAAATAAAGCCACTTTTTATACCTGTGCTATTTATTTTTCACATATAAAATTAATCAGGGCTGACATTAACAGGTTCAGTCTTCACAGGTGTGTGAAAATACATTCATGGACCCACACATCTGTTCTGCATCTCATCTCTGCACTGTTTTTTTGGGGGGTTTTTTTGGAGTGCAATGTATGCACCATCCCAGCCCACCCTGCTTCTTCTCTGAGCACCTACTATGGCACTGGAACGTCTTGGATGTGACCATCTTTCTAACAGCTCTTCTTCCAAAGTTGCAGCTTCCTGGACCTTCATGCAAGAGCTTAAATGACATAGCCAGTCCCTAAAAGTAAAAATCTATGTCAGTATTTTTTACTATTCCAACAGGAAAGTATTAAATCCTGAAAATGTCAGCATACTTCACAAACATAGCTTTTCACTCCAAATCATAACCTCGTAACTTGTATTTTGTTGAACAACTTCATCAAAGGACGGATTTTTTTCTACAAATTCAAGCCACTTTACTGAGAGTTTTGGGAGAATATTTAAAATTACCAGAAATGACAAATAGCAGTTACTCTACTTAATCATTCACCCCTGACTTAAAACCTTAATTTGGAATGCTTTGTAACTCAAAAGCAGGATTTGACCTGTTTATGTGAATATCCAAGTGATTGATTTTTTTTAATTCTTCTTTTTCTTTTTTTTTTTTTTTAAATTTGTTCATTGCTGAAACCCTTAATGACTTATGTGCTTACATTTTGGGTTCTTTGTGACTGCAGTTAATGACCTATTTCAATGACATGTGCCAATTGTCTTTATGGGTAATGAGCCAAGTCCCTGCCTGGTGTAAGCCTCCTGATGTTCCTAGGCTGCTCGTGTAGCAACAAAGAGCAATTATGGAGGGGGGGAATAAGTTAGATTATTTTATTTTCTCATGCCTTTTTTCCCCCCAATTTATCAATGCTGATGAAGTGGCAGAAAATGCTGACATTGATATTCACATTTAGGACCAGGTTATGTTATGTGGACTCTGGAGGGGGATGGGAAGGTCCTGGAATCAATGCTGCCTAAAGGACAACTGTTGGAAGGAGAATTATCCAGGAACAGTATTGCTCTCCTCTACTGTCTCTGAATATGCAAAGAACAAACTGTTTAGCAACAGATCTGTGGGATGTTTGTGGATGGTTTTCCTATTAGAATTTGATGAAGGAGAGACATTTTTTGTTTGGTATGGAATTCCATACAAATTGGTATGCATTCTCTGTTGTCTTAAATTTTGATAATCATTGCTACTATACGCTCATACTCCAAAATACAGCCATAGAAAGCAGCAGATTTATTCTTTAGCCACCTCAGCAGAGAGGTCTTATCCAATTTGTTGTATATAGTTTGTGGCTCCTGAATGAATGGACAGAAACACTTCTGGATTCTATGGAGTTGAAGGTCATACCATGAGTCACATGAAAGAGAATTTTTCTTCCATTTTTGTAATAACACTTCTGATATGAATGATAACCTTGATGTCACAACAATTTCTGAATTCTGAATGATTGGTTCTCTTTTTAATCCCACCCTAAAGAGAGATACACACAGATGTTTTGTAAAACGTCAGTGAAGAGGTAATTTTTGTATAGATTAGGAACGTGTTTTAAGATTTCATGGATGACTTGCTTCTCAGAGCTCTTTATATCATAACATTCCTTCAGGGTATTTGAAAATGTAAAAAATTATGGTGTTTATTTGTAACTTACAAGTTAAGCAAGTAAATATGCAACTGGAGAGCAGACTGCATACTTAAGGCAAATGCCTTTTTTTCTTCCACCAGGTGTGTACCAGATGTCAGTGTCTGAAGCAGCTGTCCCAGGAGAGGAAGTAGGAAGAGTGAAGGCCAAAGATCCAGACATTGGGGAAAATGGCTTAGTAGCGTACAGCATCATTGATGGAGATGGCATGGATATGTTTGAAATTACAACAGATTATGAGACTCAGGAAGGTGTTGTAAAGCTTAAGAAGGTAACACTGACTAATGTCTAGTGTTCTTTGTTTCTGATAGAATATTTGGTAATAATGGATTACCACTTATGCTAAAATATCGGTAAATACAATCTAACTTAATTTGTTTCTAAAGCTATTAACTCTTAATATTCCATTTTGCCATTAGCTGAATTGGAATGGGAGAAAATAACCAAGAAAAGTTACATAAATACTATATAGTGGATTAATTGCACAAGCCAAATGAATTCATAATAAAAAGCCATGGTAAAATACAATGCTGTCAGCTTCATTGTTAATGAAGTTTTGCCTGGCGCTGATAAGTAGCAGACGTTCACTGTTTCTTTATGTTCAGTCTGAACAGCCTCCTGCCTGATAGTTTGAATTCTTCAGCTGTGCATTTTCCACAATATTGTTCTGAAGGAGTCACAGGCTATGCAAAAAGCAGCAAAAATTATGAGGTGATTTTACATACAATTCATCAGTGTGAACTTTAAAAATGTTATTAAATTAATTTTAAATCACAAATTATAAATCATAAATCTCACTGATTATTTAAGCATTATTATTTTTCCCTTTCTATCTTTATAGCTATTCATCTCTCTTGTAGGTAACCCAAACTCAAAGGAGAAGGCTTGGGCAACTTAACTTCAAAGTTAGCCCTGCCCTGCATATCGGGGTAGTCTCTAAGGAAGAGACCCAGAGGTCTCCTCCAGTCAAAACTATGCTGTGGTTCAATTACTGTATCTGTTCTAGAGCTGGAAGTGTATTTTTTTGTGTATTTTAAAATGTGGGTCAACTGTCACACCATTCAGTCTATGGTGTTAGCATTCTTTGTGAACTGTGGTTGGCACCTGCTTCTCAGATATTTCTAGGCATGATCATTGTGAGCCTACTAATACTGCAACGTTTCATGTCGGTGACAATACAGCCATTTCATGTCGGTGACAATGCAGATCTGCTGTGACTTTGATCAGGCTCACAAAGGGACTTACTTCATGGGGCATTATTTCACCTCTGCTTTCTAAAGTGCTATGAGATCTATGGATGGAAAGAACCATAGAAATGAAAGCACTTCATCTTCACATGTCCCTTACTACTTCATAATTTAACTTCTCTTTGTCCTATATCATGGTGCACCCAGTAGCCATTCAGGCCACATCCATATCTCTATGAGGAACGCCTTCCAGCTTGGGATAGACCAAGCCTGGCATTTTGTGGGAACCCCTTTCCTGTCCGTTGTTATTTTGTGCTACCTGGAAGGCTGCATGAAGAAAAGGTTAATTTTCCCAGTAAAATTATTTCCTGAGTGATACAGCAAGCAAAGAGCAAGACAAAGACTCTGCAGTGATATTTTGAGTGTCTTCCTTTGCTGCTCCTTACATGGAATGTAGACCCTTCTGTTTTACTCTTTATGTTTTTAACTACATGCATTTTAGTCCAAGCTTGTTGACAGCACTGCTTCTAGTAGCTTTTACACTCTAGTTTTCCTGTGTAATGCATTTCTTGTTTCTTGCAGCTCTTAGATTTTGAAACCAAAAAGTCCTACAGTCTGAAGGTAGAGGCAGCCAATGTACATATTGATCCCAAGTTCATCAGCAACGGGCCATTCAAGGACACGGTAACAGTGAAGATATCAGTGGAAGATGCCGATGAGCCACCTGTGTTTTTAAAGCCAAGTTACATTTTTGAAGTACAAGAAAATGCAGCATCTGGTACTGTGGTTGGAAAAGTACATGCCAAAGACCCTGATGCTGCAAACAGTGCTATAAGGTATGCTTCACTAGAGCAGGCTGTTTCTTTCTAAGTGTTAGCTTTTAGAATTGTTATGCAAGGTATTAAGATCTAGCATACTGATATTAATAATTCAGAATATTAATATCTTTAACCACACAGTGTTGTTTTTATGTCTTGTTCCATAAGCTACTAGTTTCTCAAAGCCTGTATTACTAAGAAAGCATATCATAGCTATGTCTACCTAAAGTATACTTAAGGACATCTGGGTTAGAATCTATTCTAAATTATATTTTCTATAAAATATCCTCTGCTGTTATCACAGCATGGTTTTTTTTTTTCACAAAAGATAGAAGCATATGCAGTAGATTAGACAGTATGTTGGGTAATTGTTAAGCATTAATTGCTAATCACAAGCACATACACCTACTTTCTGCAGTTACATTGGGTGGTCATTTATTTTTGATTGTCATGTTCTCAGCGTAAATTAAATTATGAAACTGTTTTGTGAGTGTAGCTAACATTTCAAAGAATTGCAGGGTAAAGATACGAAATCCAGAGATGTATAAAGCTGTACAAAGCTGTACGAATGTGTAGATAATGGATAATATTTAATAAACTGGTATGATCAATTAACATTCTGAGCAATCCAAAGATCATAAGACTTAGAAGATCTTCATGATTAATATGAAACAGAAGAAAGTATAAATATCTCAGTAGATATTTTTATCATGTTTTATAAGAGACGAAAACTAAAAAAAATATTTTGGGGCTTTAATATAGAGACTTCAATAATTTTCACTTACTACAAACATTCTGATGTAATATTTTTTTCTAAATGTAGAAACCAGACAGGTAAATCTCCTTTTGAAAGAAACGCGTACCATCCCTTTGACAATGTTGTTCAGTGTAACAAGAAGTGTACTACTTAGGCTTACTTTAAAGTAATAATATTATAGAACTAATTTGGATGCATAAAACTACTAAGTCCTCCTTTTATTTAATTACTGGCTTTCAATCTTCTTTAGATATTCAATTGATCGTCACACTGACCTTGAAAGATATTTTATTATTAATGCAGAAGATGGCAATATCAAGACAATAAAAGCTTTGGATAGGGAAGAAATTTCTTGGCATAATATCTCTGTTTTTGCAGTTGAAGTCCGTAAGTATTTCACTGACATATTTCATAGTTAACGGTATAAATTCTGTAGTCTTCTAATTGTCTCAGTTTGATAAACTTCAATAAATCCGAAGACAAATACTTTAGCCTATTTTGTTTTTACCTGGATACAGATGGGATTTTGTTTGTTTTGAGGGGATTTCCTGCTTCTGTTTCATTTTGGTTTTCCTTACTCCCATAGACAAACAACACCAGGAAGCCAAAGTTCCAGTTGCAATTAAGGTCGTTGATGTCAACGACAACGCTCCAAAATTTGCTGCAGCCTATGAAGCATTTGTCTGTGAGAATGCTCGAAGCAATCAGGTATGCCTCTGCCCACCATCTTCCCTTCACATGAATTTCTTCAGGCTGTTAGCCCAGTTTTGTGTTGGCAGCTCAAATGAGTGGTAGTGAATGAATGTTTATTCTGAAATTGTAGCCAAAATGCCTAGAGCACACAGAAAAGCACTTTCCTGTGTTTTTATTTTGAATTGCTATCAACAGTTATAGACAGTGTGTTTTGTGCATTGACTATGGCTGGCGTTGACTGTGAGTATTCACCATCACATGGGCAACAAAGCTGTTTGGGAGCATCCTTCCCAGTTGTGATCCTGTTTTTGAGAAATACTCAGCATCTTATGGGAAGAATCACAGTACAGTGCGTGGAGGGTTTGGCCTACAGGTCTATCCCTGAACTATCTGTCAGGAAGAGGGGTTAGTATCATATAGAAGTACTGCTCTACACATTATCTGTGCTTTCGGAGTTAGTGTAGCATTTTGGAAAGGACATTTTGCTAACTCCCTCTGATCTGCTGAATTTTCTGCATAATTTTATTTAGGCTACTAAGTTATCATTAGCACATATTTGTATATAAGAATGTACACTTAGGGATAGACTTTTCCACCCATAATTCCGTGTTGGTTAAATGTAATAGCAAAGACTGCCTGTTCTAGTTTTGAGTCTGCTCTTTGTTTATAATTGCATATATTTGTTGAGGTATTTGGGGTGTTTCTGCTATTTCAGTATTCTTTATATTCAAGGCATTTCTCAGAATGCTGTTTATATGTGATGTAACCAGCAGCTGTTTGTTTACAGAGTCCTTTTCTTTTACAGCAATTTATTACAATTAGCGCTGATGACAAGGATGACTCGGCCAATGGACCAAGATTTATCTTCAGTTTACCACCTGAAATTATTCATAATCCCAATTTTACACTCAGAGACAACAGAGGTTTGTGTGAAGATTCCCTCTATACTAGTGTCCAAAGAAATTATAAAGGAAAACTAATGGCCAGCATAATGTCATGTAACAACATTTTCGTTAACTTTGACAGAGTGTCTGTTTTCTAGAGATTTAAGAGAGGAAAGCAGAAAAAATACAGCTTGAAATATAGGGATGTTCATGCAATAATGTAATGTTCGTTAACTCACTTTCATTTTCTTGAATACATATTTTAAATTACATAATAATACCCTACATGAAAAATCCACTGGAATTTTATCTCCCAGGAAGAGGGTAAAAAACATTGACAAAAACATTCACTAAATGTAATTGGCAGATCTCATTGATTTAGAGAAAACTACTTGCTAAACTAAAATTAGCTGAGGCAGGAAAATTGTTAGGTTGCTTGTATTTGTTCACCTTTCTCTGCTTGCTAGTTTTTCAAATTATGGATCACAAGAGACATGGACTAGATTCCTAATGGAATAAAATCACTGCCATGCTAACCTTTTGTAGGAAATACATATGTGGATTTCTGCTGTGAAACATAGCCAGATTGAGTGTATCTCGGGATATGGGTGTCCTGATCCCTTTGCTAATTTTCTGTTCATGAAATATAGCATAGCCTTGCACTCAGATTGATGTTAGGATGCAAGAAATTTGTAGACAAAAAAGCCCCCAGGCATAGCTGAACGTCAGAACTTATTTGATCATCTAACATAATAACATCAGTGAACGTAACTTGTCAGGGTTTGAGGGAGCCAGAGGGGGGTAAACAGAAAAAAAAAATACAGATTCAGCCATTATAAATATTTATTCAATTTATTTAATGATAATCAATATTATATTGTCATTCAATGTTCATTTGGTATTTTCCTGTGCAGGGAAAAACTGCTTCAGCTTCTGATAAATTGGTTTAAATTAGCAAGCTTTAGTGTTTGAAGGAGATTTTACTGTTTTCTGAAATGTAGAACTCAGTTGAACCGGTTTAAATAATGAATCCAAAGGATTTCTTCTAGATTTCCAGAAGGCAACATAATGTAGATACATGATTTCAGTAACAACTTCTTTCTCTGAAGTGTTATGTTGTGGCATAGGTATCTCTATCAGACCTGAAGTGAGGGTAATTATCATCAGAATTCCCAAACAAAATTTCTGTGATTCTTGAAGGATCAAAGTAATACTGTTGCCTAGTGCTTGACACTTGTATGTACATAAGCAATTCATAAAGGATGCAGTGGAGGGGGGATATGTTTATTCTCTTTAAAGTAGTAAAACACAATTTTTGAAAAATTGGTGGAAGTATTTTTAGAGAGAAGTAAATAAAAATGTATTCTTTGTTTGAGACCCTGAGGCCAGGTTTCTTATTAAAAGATATTTTATGGTCACCATATCAAACTGAGAATGGATTAGATTTTATAATCCAACAGAGGAAGCATAGGTCAGAATTGAGATGCTCCAACACAGCTGCAGGCAAATGGTATTATGGTTCCTGACTCCAGCCAATTCCATTAATCCTTCATTTCCATATGCAGCAAATTCGTTATTTTATTTAATGACAAATTTAACCCTGATAAGAGTGTTTTGTAATGGAAATGATGATGTCAGTTGAATGTAGTGACTGTACCTGACAACGCTGCAGAAGGTTATTTCAACAAGATGATATCTACAGATTGAATCTTGCTGTATAATTTCATGTTTGGGAAATGAATAGTGCAGCGAAATCTATCCTATCTTTCCCTCATTTTTGTACAATCCTCAGTGCAGTGATGTTATTTTAACTATTTCTGTGATTGTTTTTTAAATAAGTTATGGTAGAGAGGAAAGTAAACAAGTTAAAATTCTATGTACTTCCATATTAAAAAAAAAACTTCTTGGAGAGAATGTGTTACCATTTGCAAGTCAAATAATTTACATGATCATTTCAAGTTTATTTTTTCTGTTGTAAACCTGAATAGTCTCTATACCATGCTACCACTTTCAGAGGGAATTGCTAGTTTAAAGAAAAATGTCTTTATTAACTGTGGAGAACAGTTAATGAAAACTCCAATGTTTGGGTCTATTACAGAACTTTAAAGTTAATACAGTCCTATAATTATCATTTAATAGAGTTTCTTTCTACCAACTCCTAAAAGTAATCACATATTGCAGTAATCCAAAAAACATAATCACATTCTACATCCTATTAATAGCCTACTGTGTTACCAAGTTTTTCAGCTGAGACCATCTTCCATAGAAAACATGAGATAATGGCTTATCGCATGCTGTGATAAAACACTGAATTACTTTTGCACTGTTTACTTACATTATACCATGTAAATAAACAGCACTGTGTTTGCCCAGTTGCTGTTCAATTTTACGGCCATTGAAGTCAGAGCTTCAAA